>NC_092794.1:51165862-51195043 GCF_918797505.1 Bemisia tabaci
CAGTAGCCTTATCAGGGCAGTCATTACTTGCTTTTGGAACCGAGGTAATTTTCTCTCAAAAATATGAGTGGGTAAAATGACCTTCACTTTTCAGATGTCAAGTTTACTACAATATTCTAGGTCTATCTACCTTGTTGCGTCCTTTCGTAGATTTAATTTTTCCTTTATCAAAGGATGCACTTTCTCTCTTGATGCATGAAGCAAGTCGCGAAGTCGCTATTGGTTGCGCGTTCTGATAATAATCAGGTGTCGCCCTTTTGATTATCTTTAGTTGGTAGGACATCTGGTCGTGCGTGAGGTCTGATAAGCAATTTTTCACCTGAAACTCAGCTTTTTCGCTCTACTCTGAAATCGCCTCCCTTTTTTCGTGTTCTAATACGTCTTGTCGGACATGACTGTAGTAATTGATAGGTAACCCAAATATTGGAAAAAAATAAACTATTTTCTGTAGCTCTGTTGTAGAGATTTTTTTAAAAAGAAGTCCTTGTGTCATAGTTATTTATTTCATACCCGGTGGAAGAGCCAGACATTTTTCATAGGAAGGGGGAAGTTCATAATTAAACATTTCTGATGGAGAATTGGAGAGAGGGGATTCCAAACACTCTTAGTACCCCTACTCCCTCGGACTACTATAATATCTCATGTCGTTTCGAAAGTTCAAGTAGCTATGACTCTCACTTTGATCTCTCATTCAATATTTCGGTCTTATTTTTATCATATTAATGCTCTTTCCTCATGATTCTTACTTCAAGGGAATAAAATCGTTCAGAAATGTTACCATTGATTCATAAAACGGGTAAAGTGACCATTGAAGCTCCCGATAAAAAAATTAACGCAAATCTTTGCCCGAGCTTTATGACTTCAAATTTTGAGCCTTCACGTTAATTTAAATTTCTACCTTAATTATTGCAGGTTGTCATGCTATTTTAAATAAATGTTTCGATTTTTTGCCCCCTTACTTTTTGTCCCAATAAACAGATTTTAAGCAATTTCCTCAGCTAATGCATTTAAAAAAATTGTGTACTCCTGGTGTGCACCTCTCCGTATGGAAACAGTATCAACAGAAGCAAAAACATACATTTGACCGACGTAATGTAAACTTGCACGCCTGACACTAAGACGTATGACATCATTACTGACTCTTCTTCTCTCTTTCTATACATATTTCATGCAGTAGTAGTAATATTAGTAGTAGTAGTAAAAGTGTGTATTTATTTTGAAGAGGTGCCTTAGAACTTCGGCCACTCATACCTCAGCAAATGAAAAATTAATGAGTTGAGTCATTATGAAAGTTAATTTTTAGTAACTCGAATGAAAAGTACAAATTAAAAATGTATTTCATTTGCGCATCAACTTGAAGAAAATCTTGAGGGTGAGTGGCTTTTAAAGGGAGGGTGCAGAGGTTAGAAGGGCTGATTACACACGTCCCAAATGGGAGCCGAGACGATGAGCCAGACTCATCGTTTCCGGTCCCCATTTGGGACTTGTACAATCAGCTTATGTGCTCGGGTCAAACTCACAGTGTGGAGCCCCGTTTCTACGATCAAATTAAGCCCACAATTCCTCCGATGATCAATTTTGATGGGCTTAAGGTGAATCCAGGCTTGGAACTTCGCGATTTGGCCACCAGCTCAGAATAGCCGTATATATTTGCCAAAATAATAAAAACCGTAATACTTATTCAAGATTGGAGATCCAGGGGATGTAGCAACATACTTGAGGAACGCTCAGTAAAAAAATCTTCCCAAAACTCCCAAAAATAAAGTCGTAACTACGGCGGAGAGTAATTCCTATTGCGGCAATGGGAGAGAGAGAGACAGAACATGAGGGATTCGGTTGCGCGCTCGGCCGCCGCGGCTGAGCTGAAAGTTTCAGCCGTACTTTCTCTGCGCTTGTAATTCTAATTGCCAATATTTTTGGCTCAAAAAAATCAAGCAAAAAATAATCTATATATTTTGGATCTGCTTTTTGTAATTTGAACAATATTATTTCAGTAATCGTTGAAGGAAAGTGAAATTCTCAGTGGTGACTGGTGGCGCTATCTCTTATCTTGAATTATCCCTAATCGAACCCTGGATTCACCTTAAGCCCACATCTTCACCGATGATTAATTGTGATGGGCTTAACTTGATCGTGGAAACCGGGCTCCACACTGTGAAATTGACCCGAGCTTTAGGTGATTCGATGGACGCCATATTTTGTGTCAGAACGGCATGCGATATATCGCATCAATTGGTTCCATTTTTTCAGCTACTCGTCATTTTCCTCCAAATTTGAGATCGCAATTCTGTTGCCGGGAGACTAAAGCATTCACTTACCAATTTCAACAAAGAAATTCAACGTAATAAAGGCGTGGTTTTTTTTTAGAGAGAAAATATCGCATTCGAGTGCTGTTTCGATATCAGTATCGAATGCAATGTTTTCTCTCTAAAAAAACCACGCCTTTATTACGTTGAATTTCTTTGTTGAAATTGGTAAGTGAGTGCTTTAGTCTCCTGACATCAGAATTGAGATCTCAAAATTGGAGGAAAATGACGAGTAGCTGAAAAAATGGAACCAGTTGATGCGATATATCGCATGCCGTTCTGACACAAAATATGGCGTCCATCGAATCACCCTAAAGAGGTCCCGGAAGTTCCGTATCAGCCGCGACGTGCATTTCGCAGCCGTGACGCACAACGACGACGACCGCCGTCAGTTTCGGTCATAGTGCCTCACTTACGGTCCGACGTCCGACGAACGGGTGGACACCCGTCGGACGCTCCGTCGACTGCTCTACCGTGATGACAGCGCCTCCGTATCAACTTCACTTTCAGGCTGAGGCCTTTAGCCTCGGTCTGAAAGTGAAGTTGAGTTGGCTCTGTCGTCCGACCGAGCACTCGTCGGAGCGCCCGGCGCGCGGTCGTCCATCCGGTCGGCGAACGTCGACGTCGATGTCCGACGAGCGGGTGGACACCCGCCGGACGCTCCGTCGACTGCTCTACCGTGATGACAGCGCCTCCGTATCAGCTTCACTTTCAGGCTGAGGCCTTTAGCCTCGGTCTGAAAGTGAAGTTGAGTTGGAGGCTCTGTCGTCCGACCGAGCACTCGTCGGAGCGCCCGGCGCGCGGTCGTCCATCCGGTCGGCGGACGTCGTGTACCGTCTGGAGGCGCTAGAGGAGCGATCCGCAGACACCGCCCCGGCCGCATGTCAGCCCCGGTGGATGGTTGCGGGCACCGTGGAGGTGCCCTTTTTACCCTTGGTCAGTGACCTTGGGATTGGCACCCGTGGTTGACTTGGTTATGTTGTGGTGTAGTGTTGTGTAGTCTGGTGTGATGTGATGCACGGAGAAGAAAACTTTGTGCGTGGGATCCGAAGTTGAGGTCCTATGGATCTTTGAGTTTTCGGATCACGGATTCGAATACGGATGCCAAAAAGTTCGGGTCACACATTTGAAGCACTGAGGTGCATACCGAGGTACTTCAGATGTCTGACCCGAACTTAGGCTGCTGGACCCCAAGTTTTCGGATGTGTGGTCCGGAAACTTCACAGATCCGTAAGACCCCAACTTCCGGTCCCACGCACGAACTTTTTCTCTCCGTGTGTGGTGTGCTGTGTTATGTAAGGTAGGGTCAGGTTAGCTAGGCGGGATTTATAGGCTTAGGGCAGGCTAGGGCGGGCGAGGGTTAGGGGTGTGGTGGGGGGTTTGGATTGGAATCAGTGGATGGGTTAGTGGGGAATGGGGGGAGCGGATTGGGGTGGGCACAGTTTATTTTAGAACTTAGGTCTAGTTATGTGTGATTGTGTGATGGGTTGGGTAAGGCTGAGGTCAATGAAACGTAGGTATAGGCGCGTCGCCTCTTTCAGTCAAAACTGGGCTTTAGGCTCCTGCCGCTAGGGCTGTTGCGCGAAGTTTGAATTTCAACAACTCATTAGTCCTGGCCTTTGGTCAAGACTGAAAAGTTATTGAAATTCAAACTTCGCGCCTCAGCTCTAGCGGTGGAAGTGGAAAGCATACTTTTAACCGTAAGAGTCAGGAAGAGCATACCTACGTTTCATTTACCTCGGGGTTGACCTAAACGGGTTAGGTGTCAGTTGACTGACTTGGTAAGGCGGGATTCGTGAGTTTAGGTGGGCGAAGGCTAGTCGGGGGGAGGGTGGGGGGGTGGGAAAAGGGGGGTCAGGACTAGGGCTTGGGTTAAGGTGATCCCTCCCAGGAAGTAAACAATCATCGATATAGAACAAATTTTGCTGCAATACGAGTTTGCTTTTCACTCTTTGCAAAAAAAAGTGTAGACAGTGTAGAAGCATACTCCAGCACTCTCTAGGTGAAAAACCTCCCCCGAAAACCTCTAAATTAAGGTCGAATGAGATTAAACGCGAAATATCGCATTCGATTAATAAAATCTAATGCGATATTCCGCGTTGAGTCTCATTTAGGTGCTTTAATTCAGGGGTTTTTGGAAGAGATTTTTCACCAACAGACCGCTGAAGTTTGCTTCTACATTGTTGCATCTCTGTTTTTATGAAGAGGAGAAAGCAAAACTCGTATTTCTGCAAAGTTTGCTCGATATATCGATGTTTATTTACTTCCTGGAAGAGATCAACCTAAGGTATTTTAGTAAGTTAGAAAGTTCGTGGTAGGAGTAGGACGTATGGTGAGAGTGTTTTGTCCCTCGCATTCACTCACTCTTGATCTTAATACTTAATATTTTGTCATTTGAAATAAAATTAAAAGATGCAAAACACATGAAGTTCTGACATATGATGGGGATTTGCGTTTCACGTGCCTTAACTTCCTCACGTGAAAAATTTCGTAAGAAACACGACGATGCCACTGGTTTTCTCTGAAATCAAATCGTATTTCGTGGGACATCCCTTTCATTGCGGCCTGAACTTCGAGAGCTATTTGAGAGCTTGGGAATTGATGCCAGAGAAAACCACTGGCACCATCATGTTTCTCGCAAAATTTTAAGTGAGAACATGTACATAAATCGCTCACATGCAATAACTCTAGTTGATTAATTAATTCAAAGGTAATTTTTTAAAAATAGTTGCTCTAAAGTTAAGAAGATGGGATAAGATGAGATCAGAACAGAAAAGGAAAAAAAAGTAAGTCAAGAAGAGTTACGAAAAGAAGAGATATAGGCAGAATTTAGTGTGGGAAAAAAAAGATTTTAAGAGACAGAGGAGAGACCTGCAAGTCTAAATACAGTGCCTACCTACCAAAAATGCTTGATAAAACTAGTCCATTTTAAAATGCTCATTCGCGCAGAAGGAGTAGAAGAAAAAAAATCCAGCAGCAAAAGCAGTTACAGCAGCTATACAAAAATTCCTTGATTTGGGAAAACAGGTATACCAGAGATTGGAAACGATGTCAGTAGCAGTAGGAGAGGAAGAACTCATAGCAGCCAATACCAGACAAAGTAAAATCAGCAGCTTAAATTATTAACAACAGCAAGAGTAGTAACAGCTGTTTCTTAATACGACGATTTTGTTTTCAGCGCAACGAATAACTGTCAGGGAAACTGTTGTTTTTGTTGCGAGCAATAAACCCCATTTTTCTTAGTTTTAAGCAAATCGAGGCTGCCGATTCGTGGGTAATTTGAGGATAGGTTTGTAATAAATATGTACGAAAACGAGTGATCAGTTCTTAAGTAATCCAACGATCTGCGAGTAATCCAATAATGTATGAATTATTCTCCATCAAAATGTCTCACAGTGTGTTGAAGCGATCGGTGGAGCGATTATCGATCCTAAAAAAACTTATATCTTTCGCGTTTTGTGTGAGTAAAATTGAGAACGGTGAGTGAAGAGTGTGTTAAATCAAGAAACTGTGAGTAAAGAGTGAGGAAAATCAAGATAGGAGAGTCGAGAGTGAGTAAAATCCAAACACGGTTATTAAAGAGAGACTAAGATTGGAAACTGTGAGTAAAGAGAGAGAGAGTAAAAGCGAGAAATGGTGAGGAAGAAGTGAGTAAATTACACAAATCGAAACACAATTATTAAAGAGAGAGTAAGATCGAGAAACTATGAGTAAACTGTGAGTTAAGAGCGAGGAAAATCAAGAGAGGAGAGTTAAGAGTGAGTAAAATCCAAACATGGTGCTTAAAGAGAGACTAAGATTAAGAAACTGTGAGTAAAGAGAGAGTCAAAGCGAGAAATGGTGTGGAAGAAGTGAATAAAATCGAAACACAATTATTAAAGAGAGAGTAAGATCGAGAAATTATGAGTACAGAGAGAGCGAAATCGAGAAATGGTGAGAAGAAGGCAATGATGAATCGAAGTGAGAAATATAGAGAACGGTGAGTAGCAAGTGAGTAAAATTTATAACGATGAATAGCGAGTGCGTAAAAAATTCGTAAAACCTGAGAGTATCGGCAGCCCTGATAATGATGTACATCCCAGGGTAAACAGTTCTTGAAAAGTCGTTGAAAACCTGGGAATGATAAGGAATTTTACCCAACCCTGAAAAGCCAGTGATCACTGCTGTGGTCCTTTGAAACTCTGTTTCCGGTCGAAAAGTGTAATAACTATTTTCCACGGCTTGTACATGCCCTGCTGTGGACAAAGCTAAAACCTCCGCCTACAAGTTCTCGAATTTAGAATTTTAAAATGTCAAGACTTCGTCCTGAAATTTTTTAAAGCAAAGTATATTTATGAGAAATTGTGCCAAAATTTTATCTGTAAGTAATAGAAAATGTAGGGAATTTAATATTCACAAAGACTAAAAAGGCATGTAAAAATCAGGAAATCGACAGGTTCTGATATTTACGAGAACTTGCAAAATGCATTGCGGAAGTAATATCTCGTAGCCGCACGGAATGAAGTTCAAAATCGCCGTAAGCCCAATTTGATCGCTGGGTTGAGAATTAGTTTTAAGTAGAAACGCAAGATATCCACTTCCCCTTTTCAGGCCCTGTTCAATCATTTACCGGTCTCTAATGTTAATGTCATAAGTGTTACGAGAGTCCTCTTGCTGGTAATTCAGGTCACCGATTCTAACGAACGACAACTATTTGAAAAAGCCTAATTTTTCAGATTACTTATTTTTCTATATGTTGAAAGATAATTTTTAGAGTTTCTCTTAATGCACTCGTTACACCTACTTAACCTCAACATACCTATTGTAACGAGTATTGAACATAAATAATTTTAGTGGTCATCACTGAACATGAAACATTTGACCGAGATTTATGCGTATGTAGTGAGCTCACTTCTCCGTGATTTATTTTATTCACCCATTTTTTTGAGAAACCAGAAGAGAAAGTAAATTACTATGATTCAGCTGTTTAACAAATGCAACTCTTTATACAAAAATGATACGGATTTTTGTTGGTTTTTACAAATTTTACTGTTGTACGAAATAAGGTATAGATTTAAGGAAACATGCCCATAGTGACGGCGCTTTGCAATGTGTTTCAATGAAACCGGTCTCTCTCATTTTTTTAAAGCAAAAATCTTGTTTTCTGCAATATTAGTTGTCAGATTTTCAGTCTTCATTGACTCAGTTTGAAGTTCAAATCACGAACTCGGCCGCCAATATTGTTGGTTTGCTCTCTTGTAATTACAGATTTTCGCTTTTTCGTCACAATCTTCACGTCATAAGAGTTCGTCATTCAAGTAAAACGCACCATTCTAATGCTCTTATAAGCCGAACGATGAATTAGGAATTGATGCTAATCTAGTGGCGTGTGGCGTGAATTGCGATGTATCGATTGTTATGCCATTTAAACCTATGGTAAAGAATCGATTATTGAGGTGTTCGCTGCGAACACCCTGTTTATTGATCCTTTTCCATAGGTTTAAATGGCATGACAATCGATGTATCGCAATTCACGCCACGCCACTGTGCTAATCGTGGGTCTCATCCACGGTAATGATTTGACGTTAATTACTTAAGTCATGTTTTATCAGGTATGCAAAAGAATACCAAATATTAAGTTTTTGGAACTTGAAGCTAAAAAAGCAATTAAAACAAAAATAACAATTGTATTAAATATTGCATCTGCTTCTTGACGTTAACATAATGGAAGAATGCAACATGCATCAAGTATGGTTGGTTTTTTCCCTTTTTTCTTTTTTTGATCATCCACAGGAGAAGCTCCTGGTTGTATTTCTGGTTTTAAGGTACACCTTTTATCATCATTTTATTCTTGTGATTTATCCTATTTTCTTCTCATGTAATGTACCAATGTAAACACCTTATTTGGGCAGAATTTAAGTAAGTTAAGCACTCGCGCATGATTCTTTTTTGGTGGTAATAATCTATTAATTTTTCAAATATTAATCATCTATGCTAACGCCTTTTCGTAGTCGATTTTTTTTAGTGAAGTGTCGTGTCGTGAGTGCTTTCAGCTTGGCGTCGGGCAATTGGATAACTCTCCTCTGGTACGTATTTAGAAGTTCTTCCTTTCTTTTCAGTAAATTTTACCAATTGCCCCTCTGCAATTGACAGCCGCAAGGCAAGTGGATCAGTTGCGCCAGACACAGAATTGTGTTTTGATGGCATCTCATACCTATTTTAGCAAAAATTGACAAAATATTTCCAAGCGCAAAATGTTTACTTTCGATACCAAGTTGAAGGCGCAATTTCTTATGTTGTTCAAATACGCTGAAAAAATTGCGTAATTTTTGTATGTCCACGGAAATTTGCATGAAAATGTATTACACTGGAAAAAGAAAACACATAGGATCTAGAGTCCAGACTCTTAAAAACATCGACAAGAAAAAAACTCTTGATTCAATCAGATTTAAGCTTAAATCAATAGGAAATCCGCTCAAATTAAGAGGCTTGGTTCTTGATTTAAGCTTAAATCTGATTGAATCAAGAGTTTTTTCTTGTCGATGTTTTTAAGAATCTGGACTCTAGCTCCAATGTGTTTTTTTCCAGTGTATGAATTAACACCGTCTGAAAGGTGTGGAGTGCAGGGTGCACTCAATTCACAGTAATTCACTTGGATTTTTATGCACGATGACGACTATTCACGAAAAAACGAGTTTAAAGTTGCGTATTTGAGGTTCCGTTCCTTCTTGCCATTCTCATTGCCGAGGAAGTAAAGCTGGCGTTAAATAGACGGACCAGACACGTCGAAATGTGGAGATCATAGAGCCCAAAACGGCAGCCAACCTTCTAACACCAAAAATTTTGAGATATTTGTTCCTCGGTATGTGCGTTTGAATGGAAGCTCGTTACTTAAAACTCGTTATTCGTGGATTGTAGTCGTCGCAAAAAAAAAAATAATCCGGATAAGCTCTTTTGAACTGAGTGCATCCCACAATTTTCAAAAGCGCAAGAATAAAAAATCACTAGACAAGCCCATTTCAATAAAATCTGTTTGACGAAGTATCGATAAATATTTTTAATATTTGTTTACCAGGTGTTTAAAACGCCGAAAACAATAGCAAAATTCGATGATACATGCAACAAACAGGTTGCACATTTTAATTCCAAATATGGCTGGCTAAGCTGCATAGAACACAGTGATTGATTGAAAAAAAAATCGGGCTACAAGCTAAAAATTATATTATTATTTCTCATCTCCATGTAGTTTGAAATATTACTTGTTTAATTTATTTTTGGCTTGTAGCTCGATTTTATTTCAATCAATCACCATGTTCAAACTGGTTGCATGTACCTGAATATTTCATCGTCAAAAATCAGGCACAAATCTTAGGATTTCAGTGACCATCATTGACAATCTGCCTATAGGCTCTTCATTTATTCTTCTTATCTGCCAAATTTTTTGTCGCTATAGTGTGTAGATTTTTATCATTTCCTGTACTGACGATTTTTATTCTTTTCTCTTTTCAGGAACACGCTTCGAGCTGCTTCTCGGTATGTAAATCATTCTTGCATTTTTATCTCCACCTATCGAGCGCATATTGCATGTCATAATATCTGAAACTTACCTGCCTAGTTATAGCCTGCAGCTATATGTCCTCATCTCGTGTGCGTAAGAGAGCCATTGAATCGTAAATTGCATGTTGTGTTGACTGATTTTTCCTGAAGAACCCCTTCAGACATGAATAACATGTGCAGTGCAGAGACAATGTACCTATTGCAGAGACCAGGCTCTGTTATTTTCCGAATGGTTTTTCAAGTCACTTTCGGAAGTCAACGCTCAGCTTCTCCAATGATGACTCATAGCCGAAGATTTGAGCAAATTCATCGATTCGACAATCCTACACGGAGAAAAAAACTTCGTGCGTGGGACCCGAAGTTTAGGTCATATGGATCTCTGAAGTTTTCGGATTGAGCATCTGAACACTTTAGGTCCAGCTGCTGAGGTTTGGATCACACATCTGAAACTTCAGTTCTTACATCTGAAGTACTTCGGTTTTCACATCCGAACAACTTCGGTCTTCACATCCGAAAAACTTCGCTCTCACATCTGAAGTACTTCAGATGTAAGAACTGGAGTTTCAGATGTGTAATTCGAACCTTGACAGCTAGACCTAAAGTGTTCAGATGCTTAATCCGAAAACTTCAGAGATCCACGTGACCTAAACTTCGGGTCCCACGCACGAGGTTTTTTTCTCCTTGTAAGGTGCAAGATATTTTCCAAAAACTCGTCTTGCAAAGTGCCCACTCCGACACTCATTAGTCATCAAGAGGCGAATTTTATTTTATTTTTCGCCCGATAAATGGTTTATCAATCATCATTAGGCGAAAAATAGCGTTATCCTCCGAGATAAACTTTTGCCTTACTCGATTGCATTGGGCCGATTATTAGTGTGGGGTCTCTAAAATACAGGGTTTCCCATAGTTTAACTCGAATATTTTAAAAATCAATTTTCGGGATCATAATGTGACTTTTTTGCTTCATACCGTTTCTCTAAAAACCCCGCTCATCGTTAGAGGTATAGCATCCACCCCGAATCGTTCCTAAAAATATGATTTCTGTTGCTTTGTTGAGGTTAGAAGTGTGGTAATCGTGTAAAACGACGATATCGAAACTGAATCACAATCAAGAAATTACTGTTTCCTGGCCTGAACGTTGAGGGGCTGTAACTCTGAATGGAGAGGAGGAAGGGGGGGGGGGCTAGGAAAACTTCATAGAACAAAAAAAGTCTCTCTTTGATGATTCTGAAAGTATTCGCGTTTAACTTTAGGACACCCTGTAAATCACTATTCTCGGCGACTTGACAATGGCGGATGACGAGGATAGAAAAATGCACGTGTGAGGTAGTCGGAGGCCTAATTAAATGTACCGGTGCTGGAGTAGTAGAGAGTGCTGCCGTGGGAAGTGCGCAGGGGTTGGGAAAAGGGGAGGGCGGGAAACTTGATAGCACTTTATTCAAACTTATCCGGTCAAGAGCGTGGATATTTCCGCTGCTCGAGACTTAAGCTGAGTAATCGTCGCTCCTCGAAGCGTCTGTGTCGCGTCTTGTCGCTGTACCGTGCGCCGTAGCCAAGACTTCCATGCCAACAACGAGTTTGCCCCCGCGTTGAGAATTTTCCGAAGAACACGATTTGCGTCCAAGCGCCTTCAGCATAACAGGATACTTTACGCGTCACTCCGCAGTGTGTTTAGTTGCCCTGCCGATCCGAACCCAACTTTGAGTCTGTTTTCCAGAAGGGAATTGCAGAAAGCTTACCTTTTCTTACTTATTTTAAAGCTCTTGGAGAGCGTTTTCATTGTAACCGGATTAAAAAAAAAAAAAAAAAAAAAAAAAAAAAAAAAAAAAAAAAAAAAAAAAAAAAAAACAAACAAACAGGCACCCAAAAATATGATGGCAATACCGTTTGGATTCATCATTTAAAAGGAAATGATATCAAAACGGCCCAATTTTCAAGCCCATGCTATATACCATACACCCCAACGTTTTTCCAAAAAAAAAAAAAAAAAAAAAATTAAATACCTTTAAGGTATGATGACTTGAACACATTTATTTGATCCATCGCTTTAAAGGGGTATGATATCAAATCGGCCCAACTTCTCTGAAACGTACCCATCTTAAATAACTTTGTCGAGACCTTCCATCCCTGAGGAGACACTGATCGTTACTTGACCCTTAGTTTATGTCCTTGTTTAGATGCCAAAGAGGTCCTTATGAGAACTGTAATGAATTTTTTTTCTTTAAAGAGATGAAAAACAAAAAACCGTCATATAATTGAAAAAAAATTCGAAGAAAAAAAAAGGAATGGGCCGGCCGGCCGTACATACAAGTGGTAGATAGTAGGGTGATTATCGTCTCTCTTGCATATACATGAACAAGTATCATCGTCAAAAAGAGGATCAGTCCTTCTTGAAATCGTCATTGAAAGATAGACTGAAAGATATTCACACATGAGTGAACAACTTAACAACTTTCAAGCCATGCCATGTTCCTTGTTTGTTTCTGATAGAACGCCTTACAAACTACTGAACCTTGGCGTATTATTGCGAATATTATGTGCCTCCTAAGTCCTACTTAAAATGCTTCTCTCTTAACAAGTTCATGGATGTTGGCAAGACCGGGTCGGTCACCCATGCCAAAGTGTTGGGGCATACCAATGTATCTATTTTTCCCCGCTTTTTTTGTACGTGCCGGCCGGCCCATTCCTTTTTTTTCTTCGAATTTTTTTTCAATTATATGACGGTTTTTCGTTTTTCATCTCTTTAAAGAAAAAAAATTCATTACAGTTCTCATAAGGACCTCTTTGGCATCTAAACAAGGACATAAACTAAGGGTCAAGTAACGATCAGTGTCTCCTCAGGGATGGAAGGTCTCGACAAAGTTATTGATCAGAGATGGGTACATTTCAGAGAAGTTGGGCCGATTTGATATCATACACCTTTAAAGCGATGGATCAAATAAATGTGTTCAAGTCATCATACCTTAAAGGTATTTAATTTTTTTTTATTTTTTATTTTTTTTTTGAAAAACGTTGGGGTGTATGGTATATAGCATGGGCTTGAAAATTGGGCCGTTTTGATATCATTTCCTTTTAAATGATGAATCCAAACGGTATTGCAATCATATTTTTGGGTGCCTGGTTTTTTTTTTTTTTTTTTTTTTTTTTTTTGTAATAAGTGACATTTTTTGCTTGGGCCGAAATTTTGTACAAAAATCATATTTTTGTACAAAAGAAGAAGAGGCTGAAGAGAGGCTGCCAAAAAAGATGCTTGATTGGGTTCCTCCTGGGAGGAGACGTAGGGGACGCCCAGTGAGAGGTTGGCGACAGGGGGTGTTAAATGAGATAAGAGATTGTCAACTCCCTGATGACCTGTGGGAAGACCGAGCTTTGTGGCGATTAGGCGTCGCACAGCGCCAAAGAGCGCTATAAAAGCGACTCATATATATATATATATCATATTTTTGTTTTTTGGACGGATATCACGTAGTTTTGGTATGACTTCTACGAAGTATCAGGCAAAGAGAGTTCCCATTTTAAATTTAAAAGTTGTTCCCGGGCGCGAGGCAAAGAGGTAACGACCCCCCTGTGACGGTAATTTTTCCCGTCACTTAAGTTTCGAATAAGTAATCACCTAGGAAATTTTATTTAATCTTAAACCGTGCCCAGATTTAATGATATGTAAAAATTTCGATGGCTACAGCTGCCGCAAGTGATTGCGACAGTAGCGCATTCTGTAGGGACGGTGAAGTAGCGGAGTACTGCAGTACATACACCGGTCGGCCGCCGCGCGCCACTCGAGCGCTCTCGCGGAGCGATCTGGAACCTCTTGTACCCGACTACTTCACCGTCCCTACAGAATTTAGACTTTGTCCGGAGGTGGCTACCGCCACCCATGATGCGCTACTGTCGCAATCACTTGCGGCAGCTGTAGCCATCGAAATTTTTACACATCATTATAAATCTGGGCACGGTTTGTAAAATTAAACAAAATTTCCTAGGTGATTACTTATTCGAAACTTAAGTGACGGGAAAAATTACCGTCACAACCCCGACCCCCCCCCCCCCCCCCACTCGAAAGCGGCCCACCTTTTTTGATTGTAACCGGATATCCCACGCATTGCTCCCCAGCTAGTTGAGTTGCCCAACCGGTCTGAACCCAAACTTCGAGTCGATCTTTCGATACGTTAGGGTTTTCCCAGGGAAATTCGTACAGATCCAACCTAGTCTTCAATACATTTTCAAGCTCTTGGAGAGCGCCTTCATTTTAGCTGGATATTCCACGCATTGCTCCACGGTTAGTTTATAGTTATCCACCCAGTCTGAACCCAACTTCGAGTCGACCTTTCAGTACGTTCTGTTTTCTCAGAGGAATATTTCTTATATATCTGACCTTTTCGTATCATTTGCAAGCTCATTAACGTGGTACGATTTCAGAGTTCCATGCACAATCCATGCTCAAATTTGTTTCCTTTTTTAACGTTGGTTCCACCTCCTGCACCCAACTTTTCGATCCTTAAGTTGAACGGTCCCCTTTTTTCTTTACTGCTGTGTTAACAGAAAGAGCCTCCGAATCAAATTTTCGAAGTAAAGTTTTCTTTAAAACTTCATCAATCTAATTCAAAGGATATGAACGATACCACTTGAAAAGTAGAGTTGTTTCGGTTTTGATTATGGAAACTTGGAAATTGTCTAGGAATATTTTTTAAAAATAATTTTCAAAATTGTTAGGTGCCTTAATGCCGCTCCCTTTTTACGCGGTAGCTCAATTCTGTTTTAGTGCTAAATAATTTGCACGTATCTTCGTTCCTCTGGCGTAAAAGCGTATCTCGATTCCCACGTGAGCCTTGTTCTACGTAAAAATTAATGCTTTCCAGAACTCATGCGGAAATCGAGGTACGCTCTTACGCCAGATGAGCGAAGGTATAACACGGAGCTATAGGCGCTATTAGTGTTACATCACGGAAAAGCGATATATATCGATTTATCCTCATTGTTAGCATTGAAAGAGGTGATGTCGTTGTTACATTGTTTGGCTCCAAGTCGAAATAATCGAGAATCGTTTTGGTGACGTCACCACTAATGGCGCCTAAACGGAGAAAATGGTGTTTTTTAAGATAGTCTGGCAAGCAGAGCTCGTAGCGCAGTGCAGCTCAGCATAGGAACGGTGGGGGCGCGGGGGTGGGAGGGGGGCGGAGACTCAGACACCCCGACGCGGAGACAGAGAGGCACCATTAGGCAGCATTTTAACGCAATTTTTGCTCAAGTGGGTGCGCTACGGGGGTGCCTCTCGGCTACGGATAATCGCAAGTGTTAACCGCACCGATTTAGCAACGATTCCAACCCCTCGTTGCCACGTTGTTCGACCGAAGCCGATCAAGAGATCTCGGAGTTGAAAACATGACGATGGCTGAAGTGAGAAACCACGTGTCTTGATCGCATTGTTTCAAAATTTCGGCTCAAATTTTATTTTTTCGAAGAGAAACTAGCCAACTTTATAGCTTGAAATTAGCTTGAAAAAAGTTCAAGGTGGCTGAGCCAATCAGAGGTGGATCCTCTAGGTGTCATTCTTACACCATAAATGTACTCTAGCTCAAGCTGCTCTTTTACCAAAGAAAGAAGGGATTCCGCAAATAAAATGTAATGAAAAGGAGTGCCGTATTGTGCACTCGACATAGAAATAGTTTTCAAAAAATTGTATTCAAAGTTTACGAAAATTATGAATATATTTATGTGCACTTTTAAAAGTTCACGATTTCTCGAGTGAAAAACTCAGTAATTCTTAATCGGCTCTTAATAATTAACCGTGTGCTTTTTAGGTAATGTTTTCAAACTGCGGCATAGGGAATAAATTTTTTCCCACTTTGACCCTTATTTCTCTTGAAGATTAGACATTATATGCTTTCCGCAATAGCAATGACCTTCTAAAATTAATTTTTAAAAGCTGTCCCGAAAACCGTCAAAATGGTCGTTTTAGGAAACCCATTTTGACCGTTTTTTAAAAGTATAATGAAACTCGTAGTGAACTTTACGTTTGAAAGTCTTCGGAAAAAAGACTACCTCCTCATGAGTTTTTTTTTTATATTTTTGAAAATCATGTTTAGTGTTGGAAAACTATAGTTGATACTTTTAGCGAGGCTCGACACTTTTTTACTTAAATGCCACTAAAAACCTTCATAAATAGGCACAAAGGATCTCTTAAAGTGAACACTATAACTGTTTTTTAACCGTTGTCCTTTTAAAATTGAGGAGTTTTTGAGAGTCGTTTCAACAGTCGTTACTAGGGTTGTTCTAAAGATGACGGTGTCTCATCAAACCTTTTCCAAAGGATCAGTGCATACATATTTCTAAAAGTAGCATTTCAACAGTTGTCGAAGGCTTTTTCTAAATTGACAAGTGGTTGTTCTGTCGGTGGTGGCTCGTCAAACTTGCTCCAAAGAGTCTGTTCATCTATTTTGCTAAAATCTGGATCATCCAGGCGTTTCCACGTCCGAATCGTCTGAACACCTCCCCAGCCCTCATCCTCAGTTTTCTCTAAAGTTGCCAATACGACTCTCGATCTCCTGGGCCATCCAGCCATCCGTAGGCGTGATAGCCAACCCCTCCTGCATAGCACAAATGCATCTCGTATAATTCACCGCAGAAATCGTTCAAGTGATCGTGACCTGTGAAGATGGCCTTAACGTCCCCTGCCTCGGCCATCGTTGTGAAGAGGCCTGAGTTGACGGATGCCGAGGAGATGTTTTCAAATTTCGTCCCCTCGGAGTTGTTTACTCGTGCGAATTCAGGGAGCGGGATGTGGAAGTACGCGAGTCCAGGTGCCGATAGTTCCTGAGGCTCTGGTTCTCTTTTGTAGGCCTCCTGCAATGTGAACAAAATAATTCTTTGTAATGTATAACCATCATGGTAACGCATAACGCCCGAGGCGCGGAGTGGTCAGGAGGTGTAACCCCTTAGTTGCTTTTTAAATTGACGAACACGCTGTTTAATCAATCACTGAGTAGCAGTCTTTGGATCCAATTTATTGTCGTTTCGTAGCAGCTCCTTAGGAAGCCCGTATAGATAATCATATTACTAGGGGATACGCCCCAGCCGCTATGCGGCCCAACCTCCAGAGGGCGCCCTCTAAAACCCGCTTTAAGGGCTCGTTAATTAAAAATGGAGCGGGCTCATTTACGGACGATTTTGTGGCCGTAAAAATCATGAAAATCGTCCCTGTGAACCTTATGAAAGAATTGTGATGGAAAATGATCATTTATGTGTTTAATTGGGAAAATATTTCTGAAGTTTGAATAAAGCGGGTTCATTCAGAAACCATCGCTTGTCGATTCGATAGCTGCAAAAATCACGGAAGCCGGCCCGGTATAGATATTCTGAAGAAAGAGTGACAAAAAATGAACACTTTCCCCTTTTTTGAATGGGAGAATTCTCAACTTTATCACGCAATGTAAACGAATTTCAGTCATATTCTCCGAATCTGAAAAATTCTAGCGCGGTATATTTTATTTTGCATCAAGATAAAGTGTGTCGTGACAAGTTTTTCGAAAATCCCCCCACCAAATAGTCCAGGCAAACAAGGAAAAGAGCCTGCAAAAATCCCGGGTAGCAATGTTTTCATCGATTCCTATGTAATTTTTGACGCTGAATCCGAATTTCAACTTTGCGCCATTAAATTCGGACCGGAAAGTTGCCAAATTTGGCAAAAATGGCCTAAAATGGGCCTTTTTTCCGGATTATGGCCTGTAACTCGCCAACAATTGATCTGACGATAAAATTAGTTATTTTCAGAAATAAAGCTCGTTAAATTTCCTATAAAAAAGTTCCTATACACTTTTTTGCTCAGGGCAAAATCAAGCGCGCTGGCGGGCTCCAAACTTAGAAAAATGAGCGAAAATTTGGTTTTTTGCGGGTTATGGGCTGTGACTCGTCCAAAATTGATCTAACGACAATTTAGTTGTTTTAAAAAAAAAGTTCGTTAAATTTCCCATAAAAAAGTTTCTATACACTTTTTTGCTCAAAGCAACATTAAGCGCGCTGAAGGGCACCGAACTTCGAAAAATGAACGAAAATCGCGTTTTTTTGCGGTTTTTGCAAAGATCCCGGGTAGCAATGTTTTCATCGATTCCTATGTCATTTTTGACGCTGAATCCAAATTTTAAATTTGCGCCATTAAATTCGGACCGGAAAGTTGCCAAATTTGGCAAAAATGGCCTGAAATCGGCCTTTTTTCCGGATTATGGCCTGTAACTCGCCAAAAATTGATCTGACGATAAAATTAGTTATTTTCAGAAATTTAGCTCGTTAAATTTCCCTTAAAAAAGTTCCTATACACTTTTTTGCTCAGGGCAAAATCAAGCGCGCTGGCGGGCTCCGAACTTTAAAAAATGAGCGAAAATTGCGTTTTTCGCAGTTTTTGCCCGATGTCTCCTGTTTTAATCGTCCAACGAGTGATTTTTGGACAAGTTAAGTGCAGATGATAAAATTTACACTTAGTGAAATGAATTGATGTAAATAATAAGGATAACCCAACACATTACAGTATGCGCAATTTTGGCACATTTTACAAAGTTCGGAGCCCGCCAGCGCGCTTGATTTTGCCCTGAGCAAAAAAGTGTATAGGAACTTTTTTATAGGAAATTTAACGAGCTTTATTTTTGAAAATAACTAATTTTATCGTCAGATCAATTTTTGGCGAGTTACAGGCCATAATCCGGAAAAAAGGCCGATTTCAGGCCATTTTTGCCAAATTTGGCAACTTTCCGGTCCGAATTTAATGGCGCAAAGTTGAAATTCGGATTCAGCGTCAAAAATTACATAGGAATCGATGAAAACATTGCTACCCGGGATTTTTGCAGGCTATAGCCCCTTTCATGGCTTATTTGCCTGGACTAAAAAGAATTAGGAGCTGAAGTGTTTTTCAACGCAAATCATACGGTTGTTTTCAATTCGCCTTCAACTGCGCATGCTGCGATTGTTGTTACGATCATGTTGAGCGTGCTGATTTCAGCTTATTACATACTTGATTGTCTGAAGGCGTTTTATGTGCACAAGTAGCGCATCCTGTTGGAGAACAAACAAATCGAATGAAGCGCTCAATCCCTACTTCATTTGATCGCCAGTAGAGTGCGCTACTTGCGCACATAAAACGCCTTCAGAGAATCAAGTATGTAATGAGCTTGAAATCAGCACGCTCAACATGATCGCAAGAACCATTGCTTCAAACGAAGTTGAAGGCGAATTGAAAGAAACTGAATAATTCACGTTGAGAAACATTTTAATGCACATAATAGCGCTATTAGTCATCTATTAATCGCTGATCGAATAATTCTTAATTTCAAATATATAATATCTTTGGTTATAGAAACAAACTTCGGCTCAGATGACTGTAACAGTTCCTATGACCGGAACGTAGATTACCAGAACAAAAAAAAATTCCGTTGTTGATTATGAACTAAAGCTATGTCCCTGCATCCGTAATTTTTCTCAGTAGTCCAAATTTAGTTGAGACACTAACTAACCGCTCTCAATGAGAAATAAAACTATATCGATGGCCGCGAAGTACGCAACCGCGTATCTCCATTTGCGACGTTGCAGTCTTTCTGTCATACTTCATTTTTTTTTCCAGAAAACTAGTCAGTGTATTTTCTTGAAGACTGCTTTAATTTATCCTCTTGTCAGAAGAAAAATGTATATGGATTTAAGCTATTAAGTTGACTTGTCTCTCTTCGACAAAATAAAATAGGAGCGGAAATTTTGAAACATTGCAGTGGAGATATGTGGTTTCGCACTTAACCATCGATCTGGAAGGTGCCCAAAAAAATTCTCACCTGGAGCTCGGCCGAAATGCGTCGAAACCAGAGCTGCTGGGAAAGCTTGACCCAGTCGTATCCTTGGATAATCGGATTGGTAGAGTAACTTCCACTGTCGAGGAAGTAAAGGTTCAGGACTGATTTGTTCTCAAAAGTCGAGCCTTTGACTCCTCCAACCTCCATGTTGTAATTGCCGAAGCCGTCGATGGCCGACTCGCCGGGAGGGTTGACTCGAGACACGGAGTAGTCCATCCCGGCGATTTGCTCCATTATCATCTTTTTGGATAAGGAGCCCTCGTCATCGTGGTTCCCCAGCACGGCAGCCCATGGGATCCCCGCGGCAATCGCAGGGGCGAACGCCGCGTTCAGGGATTTTTCCGGATCGGAGCTGTCGTTGCCGTATATATTGTCCCCTAAAACAACAGTTCACACAAAATATACGTGGAGAGGGAGTAAAATACACGGATTTGTCATGATGATGAACATTTTTTCTTAAAAAAATGTAATTACACTGGAAAGAAAACACATTGGATCTGGAGTCCAGACTCTTGAAAACATTGACAATAAAAAGGACTCTTAATTCAATCGGATTTTAAAATCAAAAGGAAATCCGCTCAAATTAAGAGGCTTGGTTCTTGATTTAAGCTTAAATCTGATTGAATCAAGAGTATTTTTTCTTGTCGATGTTTTAAGAGTCTAAGATCCAATTTGTCCCCCCTCCCCCCCCCCCCCCTAGTATACTCGCACTTTTAAACATTTCGGAGTGAAATCTGTACTTAAGTCTATGTAGGGTTGCACGAGTAAAATGAAAAATACATTTTTTTTGCCTAATTTGGCTGGCTAAGCTGTACAGGACATGGTAATTGGTTAAAAATTCGAGCTACAAGCCAAAATAAACAAGTAATATTTCAAACTACGTGTAGATGAGAAATACTAGATGTGCTTTGCTTCTTGAAAGTTTTATACTATTTCTCTTCTACATGGAGTTTGAAATATTGGCGCGTATACGTAGTATACCGCCTTTGCGATCGTTTCGAACCCTGCTCGATACAATAACCGAGTCCCTTAGTTCCTTACCGAAAAGTGACTACCGCGAACTTCTGAGATTTTCCAAAGCGTGTAAAAAGTTTATTTATCCGTCAATAATTATGATTTAAAGTTGCTTCTCATTCTGGGGCTCTCTAGTTTATGTGCAGTGAATACCAAGAGTCTACGTTACTTGGTTTTCTTAAAAAAAGCCTAAGAGTACGACGCGCTGATTCAAAATATGCATATATAAGCAGAATCAAGCGAACTGATTCGAGGATGGCTGAGCAGGTCGGCACTCTCGGAATGAGAATTTAACTCCTCCGTTTTGTTCAAAACGTTGCTTTGACAGATCTCCACACCTCTGTTATACTTTTCAAAAGTTGGTACCCGTGCTCTGATAGTGCTGTTCATCTGACAACAATGTCAGTGTCAGCTGATAATAATATTTTTTTCATATGAGGTTAATAAAAAGTTTTCAGTCAGTCTTTGACATCCTGAATAATTGTCTTGGTATTTATTTACTAATTTTACAGAATTATATTTTATTTCTTATTAAAACTAAGAAATACAGTGCAATCTGTGTAAGTGCAATCTGTGATGAGCCTCGAGACTCATTAGACCATTAGCTAAACGTGGCTCATACAGGAATCCACTTACCCCTCTCTTCCCCACGCTCCTGATCACTGCGTCGGCGTCTCGACGAACAATAGCTAATGACGGTCGCCAAGCTAGACCGGGATCCTCAGCCCCTCGCCCAATTACTTACGCTTCATTAACCATTTCACCGTCACGCTAGGATTCGCCCAATTTTCAAAAAAAATTGTTTCGCGAGTTTTTAGCAATTTTTTCCTTACTCTCCGTTGAAACACGAATTAAAAGAGGTCTCATTCATAAAAATCGGCCAAATAGAAGAGAAGTTACAGTATTCGAAATCCGAAGAAATCAACAAAACTTCTCCAAACAAAAAATAAAATGAAGGGGGAAAAAAAGAAATGTATAAATTACAATTTAATATGATTGACCTCAGAATGTGACAAGCAATTCAATTATAAAAAGGAGAAAAAATTGAGTGAAATTACAAAAAATTAGCCTCTTGCAAGGGGCTTCCTTGTATGAGTTTTGACCTGAAGACAAGTAAATCCCGTTACATTATAAAACGAAATTGACTCCATAGTTTAATGCCTTAGTTTCTTGAATACGATTATTTTAAAAAAAAATAATCGAAAATTTATACCAGCAATTTTACCCATGGGGTGATTTCCTGAGAGCTGATAATATCACGAATTTCTCATAGAGCCCTTCAAAAATGGCTTGCTTTTTGGGCAGCCGATTCGGCCATCAAACCGGGGTTTAAATGGAAGCTGATAATAACACAAAGCTCTGAGAAAAATTTTGAGATGAGTATAGGAACGGTTTGTAAATTACGAGGAGAAGCGGGCATTCTGTTCAGCATATCGATACATAAGTATTTTCACACGTAGAATTTAATTTTCACGTCAGGGAGTCGACATATTTTGATTTTTGCATGAAAAGACGTTTAAAATAAAAAAATCAAGACATATTTAATACAATTGCATTTATATCGAGTAAATCTATTTTCAATAATATAACGGGATTTACAATACCGGTGATTTGGGTATTTTAGCCCCAAAATACCTTTAAATCGACTTTATCTTCTAGGAGTTCGGCAGAATTTTTCCTTTCTTCGCTTAAATTTTTCCGTAGCACTTTTCTTCAAGAATCTGATAAGATTTTGCTTGAGGCAGATCAAAAAACTTAAATTTGTTCGAATAGCTTTCTAGATTCACAATACACGGTCTCGTGAAGGTGCGTCGTTGACCTTGCAGTGTTGGATCGTGAATTCTCTTGTTGTGCTGCTTGCCTTTTTTGAAATCTCTGTAAATGAAAACTAAAGGGGTTGATATGTGCGAGTTAATGACGCGCCTTATCAACACATTGTGTTGGAGTTCACTGCTTGTTACTTGTTTATTTTGGCATGTAGCTCGATTTTTTAAGTACTTACCATGAAATGAAAAATATGAAAGATTGGAAATCTTCATGAAATATTTCGTAAAATTTCACGAGGTTGTGATAAATATGAAACACATTATTAGCGGCTGAGAATACGACATGCACTAAAAAAATACCAGCAAGTAAAAGCTATTAGCCTTTCATTTTAATTTGTGTTTTATTTCGAAATATATTTTTCAATGCCTATTATATTTTCCGAAATTTCATCAAATATTTCATATGAAATTCTAAAATTTTATATTTCATGAACAAAAGCAATCTTGAGGGTAAATAACACTCAAGAAGTAAGTGTAGGAATTGATGAGATGCAACAACTTACCTGTAAAGACTATGAGGTCAGGCTTCTCGTTTTGAATTAATCGCTCTATGAAAGCAGTGGTGTTGAGATCTGTGCAAGTGAGGGCCTGCTCCTCATCCACATCCAAACACGGCGTTAGGATACCATCCGCATAGTGCATATCCGCTACTTGAAGGATCTTAAACTCTCCGTTCTTGTTGAATCGCAACTCTCGTCCTGATTTCTGAGGTAGAACAAGCCTCTCTGTTGGCTGGCCGGTGGCCGAAGTATCAAGGGGCACCAAAAAAAGTAAAAGTAGCCCTATCGTAGCATAGAAACTATGGCGTGGAATTAGATGTCCACTCGCCGCCGCAGAAAAAACTCGTGGCATTTTCAAGATTTCTGCTTCCATTCCTCACGTTGGCATGGATATAACGGCTCAGAGGCGTTTTCTGACTGGAAGTTTGGAGCAGGAAACAGAATTGATTTTCAATGAAAGTATACGCACGTTTGTATTTCGCCTTCAGTTTTTGAGCTAGGCCACATTTGGTGCAGTCTTTTCGAGGATTTTTTCTCCTTTGTGCTGTCTACAGTTCGCGCAAATTTTAAAATTTTATCGTCACCCCATGAGCTCTCTGATTTTTTGCCCAGCTCTTTTTAATTGTTGATTTGTGGATAGTACATATTAAACTGGTAAATGGCTCTCCAATTATTTTATATAAGTAGAGGTGCCTGAGTAAGCGTGCAAAAAATGCCACCAAAAGGCTCTCTAAAAACCCTCTTATTGACTGAAATTTTAAGACAAGTCATATTGAAGTAAGACCATAACTACAACTATGAACTCATCATCTTTTTATCACGGCCTTTCCGTGCCAATCCGCGTCGTTTTCAAGGTCTCTTGAGAATTGCGAAGATGATCGACGTACGCAACAACGAGGTAGTTTTAAAATACACTAGGTAGACTTTATAGCGTTTTAGAAACTTTCTCGATAGTCTTTCGAAAATATCTCAGCCAGAGAAGTCACTTTCCTTGCTCGTTCATTTCATTCAATCAAAGTCAACGCACTCCTTAGGGGTCTCTCGTGATGGTTTGTTTTCGTCGGGCCCGAGAATATTTATGAATGCTTTCACAGCCTATTATTAGTTTCAAAGCGTCAGGTAGAGGAACCAATCAGGGAAAGGCACCGTCATAGCAATATTGCACCTGCAAGAGAAAATACTCTGCTGAAAATGAAGTATATAATTAGAAAATAATTAACACCCTGAATTCTAACAAAATTTTGACTCGATGTCAAGTTTCATCCAAGAACGCGCAGGGTCTTCACCGTCAGAAAGACCGGAAAATAAAAGAAAATTCGATGTCAGGGAAAATCAGGGAATTCCGAGCGCGTCAAGCATTTTTTAACTAAATGCATTTTAGCACATGAAAAACGAAAAAAATATCATGCAATTCACTTTAGATGCTGTTTTGGAAAGTTAAACGAGTGAGTTTATTCCATGGTGTCTAGTTTTTTAAAAACGGGGAAAAACCGGGATTCATCAGGGAATGAAAATTTACCGGGAAAATCAGGGAATCTGTTCCGGAAACCGGGAATCTCCTCTCGAACCGCACCCAGGGATCATTTCGTTTTCAAATTTGGCGGTCTAATCTGACGTGCGCCAAAGAAATGGCTGTAAGCTTAATTGAAATCGATATGCATATCTAAAACTCCAGAAAATTATATTCTTTTCCCCAAGAAAATCCCGGGAAAGTGGGAGAAAACTTCGGTTTCTCATCAGGAAATGAGCTCCTTAAAATCAGGGAAAAATCAGGGGATGAGCTTTGCCAAGAAAACTAGACACCATGGTTTATTCGCTCTAAAACCAAGGGAATTTCATTCAAGATTTCAGGAAAAATCAGGAAAATATCAGGATTTGAAATGAAATTTTAGTTGACACCCTGGTAAAACACGTATCTCACTCGCGCGCAGTTATTTTTTTCACGTTTCTACGGCTCGCCCACTCCGACATGCCCAGCGCGACTGCTCTATTGTTTCTAATTTCGTTTCTATTGTTTTATATGTTCTATTGTTTTCGTTGGTTCCATCGAAAACTGACGTCACCTAGAGAGCGTCAAACTTACAGTAATTCTGCTTCAATATTGAACAGAAGCTTAGAAGCTTTAAAAGAAGCAAGGTCACTGTCGTGAAAAGTTGCTGTTTTCAAAGCAAATAAACAGCTGTTACTATGAAATCGATGCCAACCGATAGATTCCCGTTTTATTTAGAAAATTACTTTCCCACCATTTCAAATGCGTAATACTCCTCGCAGCTACTCACGCCGCGTGAGTCACGCGTCTGAATTGAGAAAAATGTATTCAGTAAGCGAGCTTATTATTGTAGTTGATAGACAAAGCGATAGACAAGGAAGCCAAAGGAAAAATGGAGCAAACCAATTGGTTTAAACGGGTACGGACTAAGGGGAAAAGTGATGGGATATTTGTAGGGCCCCTCATAGGTTGCCGTTAGAGAGTGCCTATCTATCTCCTTTGTCCATTGCAACCACCCGCTTCCACCCATAAGATCGCTCCATTTTCCCGTAGTTTTCTTTGTCTATCGTTTTGCGTATCAAATTCACGGATCAGCCCGCTGACCGAGCAAGTTTTCTTCGCAAATGTCGGAAGTAACGAGATGCATCAAACGTCACTCAACACCGTCAACCATGGCACTAACCGAGGTGCAGTAATGGAGATGTTGCATGTGTTAGGAATTTGCGATTTGACTATTGATTCATACGTAAAAATTCGCGAGAAACACGATGGTGCCACTGGTTTTCTCTGAAATCAACTCCCAAGTTCAAAAAAAAGCTCTCAAATGGAGGCCAAAATGGAGGGGATATCTCACGCTATCATGAGAGTCCACGTCTACATCAAAACAAACTCTCCATGCAAAGATAGAGAGCAAATACACTGACAGGGTTGCCGTGTTTTCAGTTTTGGAGTCCCCAATTAAAGTGGCAACCCTGCCAATGTATTTGCTCCCTATCTTTGCATTGAGAGTTTTTTTTTATGTAGAGGTGGACTCTCAGGATAGCGTGTGATATCCCCTCCATTTTGGTCTCAACTTGAGAGCATTTTTTCGAGCTTGGGAGTTGATTTCAGAGAAAACCAGTGGCACCATCGTGTTTCTCGCGAACTTTAACATTAAAATCAACAGTCAAATCGCAAATTCCTCACACATGCAACATCTCCATTAAAGATGCTCTGTTGGTAGCCTGAGAACCTGTTTCTTGTTTTTATAGCTGACCGAGTATAGGAACCATTATTACCCATTATTACTGCAATACTGCCAAGAAGCAAGCGGCGCGCGGCGATTGATTTACGCTCATCACTTGCAAATGAGGTTGGCAGTATTTTACAATTAGCTCCTTCGATCACATTTTTATTTAAAATTTGGATGAAGCTGAAGAGGACTGTCTGTTTATCTTTAATAAGTGACAATACAATTTGCTGCAACATTGAATTGTCAGCGTGTTTAATCGATACAGTGTTGTGATCTCGCGAGAATCGCCGCGTTATAATCTTTGATATTCTGTACAAAAGCCTGAGCTTGTGTGGAAAAGAGGATTAATTAAATTTTGAAAGCAGAGGCGGATCCAGCTATTTGGCAACACTGGATTTCCTCCATCTAAACCTAAGTTAAATAATCGATTCTCGTCGGAGAACATGGCCCCTCCAAGAATCGATACATTTCCATAGGATTAAATGGAGAAGAACAATGTTGCCAATTTGCTGGATCCGCCAATGTTTGAAGAGAGGAACTTTTTAGCGGCCAAGCAAGAGCTTTTACGGAGCGGTTTCTGCGAATTTCGAAGGTGTCTAGCTCCGCAATTTTATCTCGAAAGCCATTCTATCGTTTTGACGGGCGGAACGAGTCCAGAGGCGAGGTGTGAATGATCGATTATCGATATCGGCCCATTTGAAGCTGTGGTAATGAATCGATTATTAAGGTGTTCGTTGCGAACACCATGTTTATCGATCCTTTTCCATAAGTTTAAATGGTAGATTTATCGATATATCGCAAAGCTTGCCACGCCTCTGGACGAGTCGTAACGAATAATTAAAATTCTTACTTTGCTCTGACAGGCATAGAATACCTAGAACCGAATAAGTATCCACTCAGAATGTTGCAGTTGCCACCTAAACGTTACCTTGGGCCTGCTTCTGAGAAAACAGGAAATGATGAATAACAGGCGAAATGGAACCGAGTTTGACTGAAACGAACTAAGCTGCATCCATTTTGAACTTTGAAAAAGAGGTTTAAAGTTTACTCCCTCCTGAGTCAAACAATTGAACGACTGTTCTTACCTGGATGATATTCTTTCTCGACTTTGAATTTTTGGCAGGAGGCATGGTATGATTAGTTAATGTTTTACACCTCTCCGAACTGCCATTTTTCCAAATGCGCCTTAGTATGTTTCTGTTAAAATCGATTCAAATGATCCACCCTGGTAAATAAATCGTGAAAATTTGAAAATTTCCTGACAATGTGGGCGTAACCACACTGAAAAAGATGAGCCCGGGAAAGTATGACGCGTAGTTCAGTCCTTTTTGTCATGGGGCGACGAAATCCTCCCACTACGAATGTCGTTCATCGCATTTACATCACGGAAAGCTTCCGCTGGTCGAAAAGGGACGATTTTTCTCTTACAATATTTTGGCGCGTAATCAAAGTAAAATCAAGTACATAATTTAGAATTTAATTCCAACTGTTCTTTCGTGAAGTGTGGCTTATTAGTCATGGAAACCTCAATCATATCTCTCTGCAATGCTCTCTGGCTTTAGAGAAGTAGAATCAACTCCAGTATATTATGACGCACACTGCTTTCTCGCCTTCAGATATTAAGGTAGGCCAGAAAATATTAAACGTGCTGCAATAGTTATCTATTCTCGGAATTTCATTGAAAGTTCCCCTGAAATCTTGTCTTGCATCCATGGATGTTTCATTCCCACATGACATTCGGATGGCACTACCCCCCCCCCCCCTCCAAATTGCAGTCTCATCCATGGATGTTTCAGTTTCACTCCCACCTGACATTCGGATGAACACCCCCCCCCCCCCCCATTCGCAGTCTGTTAATAGTTTAAATAATATGATAATATTCTTTCATCCTCGAGTTTCTCAAGTATGGTGTATGTACCTCTGACCACTGATTTCTAGAAGTTCATGCCCTTAAAACTTAAGTTTAATACATCAATTACCTAAGTGCGAAACAACGTATCTCCGTTTACGACATTGCAGACTTCCTGTTATAATCTATTTTTTCTTTTTAAAACCAGCCAACGAAATTTTTGTAAAAACTTCCTGATTTTATTTCTCTGTTGGCAAAACATTCTGTACAAATTTCAAGCTTTAAAATTGGTTAGTTTCTTTTCGAAAAAGTTGTAGGAACGGGATTTGAAAAACCGCAATGAAGATATGTGGTTTCGCATTCAAGCCATCACTTTATGTATAAAGATTAATTAGATTTTAAATATTAAAGAAATGGGAAAAAAGCTTCCGTAGTTAATAAACAGTTCAAAGGTACCTTGCTCCGTCGGAAATGCTCAAACACACAAAAGAACATAAAACACCAACGCCAGCGTGAAAACACAACAAAACACAATATCCGAAGCACGATCTCAGAGGTGACTGCACGAGTGATCCAAGCAGCAAGTGGACAGTGTCGGGATCGGCGCGAGAGAATTCTGTTTTACTTAAACATATACGGAATCCTGGTCGTAAAAAAAACCATAAACAAAAGAGATGGATAAGTTGTGCGATCAACGGTTGTGGTCAGATTTATGCGTCGTTCAGACGAACAGATGGTAGCATACGGGAGAAAAATATCTGTCGGTGGGGAGAATTAGTTTCGCACCAATCAGCATACTTATCTATGCGAGGGAATGTCGTGCTCGAATGAGTTAATTCCCTCTATTGTGAGAGCTTCTGGTTTTCTACCGAATAAAACGACCTATGTCGAAACCGCCGATTGTCTGCGTCAAGTTGTTGGCTGTTTACCTTGTCTCGCCTCCTAGATTATGATCGTAAAACTTGTCAAGACATTCATGCGTTTAAAACAGTGTCTCCGTGTTCAACGATTGCATTCAAGTTCAATGCATTCGGTGGAGGTATAAAATAAGAGGAGGAGAGGAAATAGAGAATACTGGAGAGAATGTAGAGTCAGCGAATTCAGC
>NC_092794.1:51195543-51286510 GCF_918797505.1 Bemisia tabaci
CAATTAGCCAAAAATCGTGGTGTTTAGGAAATTAAGGGTGCGGGCCCAAAAAATGCCCTTGTCGATACCCGTCCTTTCATGGAAAATGAAATTTTATATTGCGTCTCTGTTCTCAACTCTTGAAAACGAGTTTTCGTCTTTCTGTTCAATCCCAATGAGCTAAAAATCGTGGAGTTTAGGAAATGAAGGTGGACCCTAAAAAAATGCCCTTATCGATCCGTTCTTTCATGGAAAATGAAATTTTATTTTGCATCTCTGATCTCAACTCAACTTTCAATACGTGTCTTCGTCCCCTCTGTTCAATCCCAATGAGCCAAAATTCGGGGAGTTAAGAAAATTAAGGGTGGACCAAAAAATGCCCTAATCGATGCCCGTCCTTTCATGGAAAATGCAATTTTATTTTGCAACTCAGTTCTCAACTCACCCTCCAATACTTGTCTTTGTCCCCTCCGTTCAATCCCAATGAGCCAAAATCATGGAGTTAAGAAAATTAAGGGTGGACCCAATATACGCCCTTATCGATACCCGTCCTTTCATGGAAATTGAAATTTCATTCTGCTTCTCTGTTCTTAACTCACCCTTCAAAACGTGTCTTCGTCCTCCTCTGTTCAATCCCAATGAGCCATAAATCGCGAAGTTGAGGAAATTAAGGGTGGACCCAAAAAATGCCCTAAACGACCCGTCCTTTCATGGAAAATTAAATTTCATTTTGCCTCTCTGTTCTCAACTCACCCTCCAAAACGTTTCTTCATCCCTCTTTGTTCAATCCGATGCATCGGACTCAGAGTGCATCACCGGTGCATCCCTCCCCGAGGCGCGCGGGATCCCGTCCGCCGCCGCGCCGCGTCGAACGGTGGCGCCATCTGCGGGAATCACCCGCAACCTCACCTTGCGCACTTCAGGTGTCGCATTAGTGACTTCTCCCCCTCCTTCCCTTTCGACAGAAACAGCTTTCTGTTAACGGGGGAGGAACGGCCAGTGCGTCGGGGGGTCGGAGGGCGGCGGGCGGGGGGCCGGGGGGTGGTTCGGCACCCCCGAAGTCCGTTCCGCGCGGGTTTCCCGCGGCAGTGCCGAGCAGCGCGCCTCCCGCTCATCAGCTCGTGTTTCGTCGGATTTCTCTCATCCCCGAGCGGTCCCGATCTCTCGCAGTTTACCGGCTCAGCTCTCGCCTTTTTTTTTCGGTCTCCCTCCCCGCTCCTTCACCCCCGCGGCCGGGCTAATTTAATTCGAATTGATCAAGTGCGCCGGGTAGTTTTTATCGAGTGCTTTTCTGACCTGTGTTTTTAGCGTTGACCCCGCTTTTGGCGTGCGATTTTAACGATTTGTATCGTGTGGATTCTAAACGACGGTGGTCCATTGTGGGTGTAACTACTCAAGACGTTCACGCTTGACTTTTTACTTCAAATTTTGGAAATTAAATATGTAAAATTCCGGAGTTCCTAAAATTTGAGTCTGATTACAATTTATTAACAAAAATGTTGGGATTTCAACAGTGGACGCGGTGATAGTAAAAAACATTTGCCTAAAATGTGTACATTTTTTTGAAACTGTGTTATTTTCGGTAGAATCCTTTAAAAAATTAATAAAATTAGTGTTCGCTCAGTTAAAGACAATCGAGCGCTCTTCGCACAAAAAATTTAGGAAACAATGTTGGGGTAAAAATAGTGTTCTTCCATCTTTTTAACCAGTGTGGCTGCCTTCGTTTTTTTGTTTTTTTGGTGAAATTTATTGATATTCCATAGTGCCACGACGATTTTAATTTACGGTATTGTTTTGGATTTGTTTTCAGTGCCAGTGGACTTGTGATTTCAACGCCGTTCAATTAAAGGATTATCCGATCATCAGGTACCTACATCAGTTTATGCTTACTTTTTTTATAGCATTAAGAACCTTACATCTTACATTTAATTTGCGTATCCGGTTTAAAAGTTTGAAATAATTCTCTGATCAATGAGGCTTTGCGAAAGGTTCAAGTTGGATTTTAAGAATCCAACAGGGTCTTAAATTTAGAATTATGCTTTTTGCAGACTCTCTGAATTTAAACTTCTTGAACATTTTTTTGAATGTATTTTATTACAAGTTGTTCTTTTCTGATCAGCAAGCAACCCTCTCTTAATTTCAATTAGTCGAGACAAAAGTAAAATCGGTCACACAAAATTTCGGAATTACCACGAATATGAAATTTCTGATCTTCGTTTCGCTTCCGGCTTATATTTATCTTTATCTGCTCCTTTTTTTACTTGTCCCATAAATTTAATTTTCTTTTCTATGTAATGCAAAGTTAAATTTACTTCGTCTTTCTCGAAATTCGATCCAGTTCTATAAACGAAATTACAAACTTAATATGTCCTATTCGAGGAATTGCACAATCCTTAAAATTAAAACAGATGCTGACTAAGCGCGTAAACTGAGAATTTTATGAGAGTTTTTTTTGCCTCAGATATTAGAGCTTCTTCGCAAGATCTACAGGAATAATGGGTCAAAAATTTGTGACGTTTTTCATTCCAAGTATTTATTATTATTATTATATTATTTAAATCATTCCAAGTGTTTGAGGTGCTGGAAAGGGGAGGGGATAATTATTTCCAGCGCTAATTCAGTTTAACGCGATAAAGCTAATTACACGCATGTACTCATTAACATTCTCGTATTTGATGGATCGAGTAAACGGGCCCATAAGATGAGAACTCGAATTGTTCAGCGCAGCGGAAAACGTGATGTGGATTCCAAAATATCGATTTTCGGTTTCCCATCCTAAATGCTTTTGAACACCTACTCCAAAAAATAATTAAAACAATGTTCCAATATTGCCATACTTTTTATCAGTAATGTCATAAGCGTCGGAAAAAGATGCTTTCTCAATATGCATTAGCACCGGCAAATGTTATCTGTAATTTGTGTAAATTCACAATTTTTGGTTCTTTAGCTTCCGAATCTGCACTTCACTGGTCATTTACAGGAATTTTTTGCGTTTGTTTGCCTCGTAAAATGTAAAGTAAACTAAGGGGTAAAATAACCAATATTACACATGCGAGGCGAGCCAAAAATAGACACTTCGGCAGCATTTTAAACGTTAAAATACTCGTCAATTTCAAATTTAAACTCATAAACAAGCTTTTAAAATACGAATTAGGAATATGTTTTTTCTCACGCGAAAATACCGCCCCGCAAGTTTCCAAGTTTTTTGTCCACCTTACTTTTGTACAGTTTATCGGTAGATAGACGTGCATTCTAGGCTTTGGCCCTTGCTCCATGCATTCGAGTAGGTTGCATTTTAATTCTCGTTTCGCATCTGTATAAACGATTATTAGAATTCAACGCAAAATTGACGCTAATTTTGTTTTTTCATAACTTTTTGACGCAAATTTTGCCTAAATTTGAAGCAAGTGAGAAATGCAGAAAGGTATTCATTTTTAGAAGAAAAAACATAGTGTTGAGAATTGTGGAAATCGCCGTTAAAGAGGCGTTGGGAATCCTTTCCTACCAAATACTAAAAACCTTATAATAGAGGAAATATCATGACTTTTACGAACTCCAAGGTACCTATACATATAATTGGACGCATTTCTGCTGAACGGAACAGTGCATTAAGACATGAGCCCCGAGACCCATAAGTATATATGCATGACGGTGCTTACGCCATGATGCACTTAGTTCCGTTTGGCAGATATACGTCCAATTGCAGCCCCACCATACCTCAGAATATGATAAAATCGAAGTACAATTTTTCGGTTTTGAACGATCTGTGTCACAATTTGTCGTTTGAAATCCTCTATTGTCAGAATCATTTTACGATATAGGTTAATTAATTTTGAAGTTTAAAACTTAGTTTTACCTCCTCACTTTTCGTTATTTATCGGTTCCGTCGTTAATATTTCACGGCCGACAACGCTTTACTCTGCGTTGATGCAATCAATCGTTTTCCAGAGAAAGGCACGTGACTCCATTTCAAGGTTGCCAACTTGAGTCAAACAATTCGATTTTCTATTACATTGTAACTATGCAATCTCTGTACAAAATTTGTCTGATTTTTGCATGAGCTTAGAAGAAACATCAGTGAAATTTTCGCTTAGAAAGGCCAAAGGTTTGACTTTGTAAAAATGAAATTTGCGAAGGGAAATTAGGCAACATTGAAATGTAGTTACGTTCTTTCGTGAGGGAAACTACGGATTGTCAGCGTCGGCCGGGTTGTATAAGCAAATTAATTGAAGGCGCTCTAGGTTCCATTATCTCCCAACGATGTGCTCTCCGCACCGTAAATGCCGTAATCAGGATCAAAAGAATACGGGCAGGCTGAGGCCTTGTTGTTAGTGCTTACGGACATTCGCGTGAGGAAATTAATGGAGTCAGATTTTCAGAGTGAATTATAAACTAACAACAAATCGGCCGTGTCATGATTAATTATCAGTTGACAATGAAATTAGCTGGGGGCTAATGTTATATGCAAATCAACGAAGTAAACATGGGAGACCACAGAGGGTTTACATCAATAACGCGATTCGCGAAAGTATCTGCCTATTTCAGTCGGGGCCTCTCAAATTTTTCTCATTCGATTTTCTTTACGCCCTTTCCTCACGTACAAACGGAGGCTATCAAATTGGCACTAATTTTTGGATTATTCAGATATTCTGAAGGTTGGGTATGTGATGTGTCCTGAATAAACTGATGATTACCTTTACAGATCGTTAGGCTGACGATCTTTGCAGTCAACAATGCCTTTGCATCGACAAACCGCTTTGAAACATCCAGTTCATACAGGGGGAAGAGCCTCTTCATGTAATTTTAAGAAAGGACCCTTATTTAAAAGTATTTGATGGTTTTTATGACCCGAAGACAGGCTGCAGCAAAGTGTTTTAATCTTAAAATTTGTTTTCTTCAAAAGGATTTAAACAATTTAGTCTTTAAATAATTTAATAACATTCAATCTTCATACTTTTCTAAACCCTTCGTCGTAGTAGTCTTAAAAGGTTTGGTTCGAATATATATTTAAAAGTCATTTCATGTCATTATTGTTTCTAAAGCATGAACCAAAAGTAATAATTTAAAAAAAAAATAAATAATAATAATACTATTAAGTCACCATTAAATGGAAAACATTTTGAAAATTGTATTATTTTTTTTTTAGCGCCTCGACGTTGCTCCAGCAGATGAGCGATAATTGTTTTGAAAAAAAGTTAGAGGCTTACGTAAGACTATAACAAGCTTAGACACCTTTCCTCCTTTAAGGAGCTTAAAGGCAGGAAATCCACGCAATAATATAAACTTACGATTAGACTATTGAACCTTTTATGTCGTATCACTCCTCTCCCGAGCTGTAATTTAAGCTTCGGCTGAAAAAATTCATCCCATTTAAAAGAGTTACATTTCCTCGCGGTTCGCTTAAAGTCAGAACAAGTGACAGATGTAATACTTGAACAGGCACTCGGGGCATCTCGTCTATCTCTAAAAATACTCAAGCAGGGTTTCCGGCGGTCTGGAAGACATGATAATACAGGGAACTCAAAGCGGCGTGGAAAAATCAGGGAAAATTACAATTCATAGGACGAGTCAGAGAAGTTTCCGAGCAAGAAGCCAATCAGTAGACTTATTATTGACATTGATTGACAAAGCGATGGACAAAGAAGACCAAAGAGAAAACGAAGCTATCCCATTGGTGGAAGCTGGTGGTTACATTGGATAAAGTAGATATGTAATAGACTAACTAACGGCAACCCATTCACAGGGTGGCGTAAAATGTAAGAAAGGAATAAAGATTGGACATTTCACGAGGCTGTGAAATATTTTTTTTTCAGGGGCTAGAGTATGCAATCCGCACACCAATACACAAAAATAGAAGAAAGTCACAGTTATTACATTTTTCGAAACATGAGGAGGAACAGGTTTTTTCAATATCCTTCTTAAATTTCTGAAATTTCATGAAATATTTCACGTGAAATTTCAAGATTGTAGTTTTATGAAATTATGCTACCCTGCCAATTCAACCAATAGAATTACTCCATTTCCCGTTAGTGATCTTTGTCTGTCACTTTGTCGATCATTTCCAATGATTAATCCGCAAGGTCAGGGAACGCCAGGGAATTCGAAAATTTTACAGCCCGGGAAAAGTCACGGGAAGTAGGAAAAGTGGAAAACGAAAAAATCGTGGAAACCCTGCTCTAGTCACAAGTAAAGAGGTTTTCCAATCTAAAAATAGTCGAGAGATAGCGTAAAGGATCCAGGTCTCGCACGATGCACAAGCTGCGATTTTTTGTCGTCGCGCAATGGCTGAGTTCAATTTTTACCATACATTACTCGTTTGAGCGCGGAAAATGTGCATTAGAGCTTTCGCTATCCCGGAGTGAACTCTCTGCGAGTCTCTTTGATGCCTCCGTCAGACGAGCGCGTGTCCCCCAGCATTAGATTACTTCCTAATCTACGCTCTTAACAACCGCGTTTGTTTCCGTGTATCTCGGCCCGATTATCCTTCAATTTCGGAACATCCTCTCCGCCGCGTTTTCCCCCTTCATCGTCTATTCATTGAACAATTACGCGCCTGCAATTCTTTCTCTTTAAATCCACCCGACCCGCCGAGCAATTTTCTCCTTCACTCGACTCGAAGGTTCTCTCACGAAAGAACATAACTGCATTTCAATGTTGCCAAATCTCCCCCCCCCCGCAAATTGCAATTTAACAGGAAAATCTTGGGTATTTTTAATGAAAAATTTCACCGATTTTCCTTCTGATCTCATGCGATAATCAGTCAAATTTTGGACGAAAATTGCGCTTGCGTATTCGTATAAAAAATTAAATTTTTCAGCCGATTTGGCAATTTTGGAATGGAGTCACGTTTTGTCTAATTTTAGACGAAAATTGCGCCTGCGTATTCGTATAAAAAATTAAATTTTTCAGCCGATTTGGCAACTTTGGAATGGAGTTACGTTCTTTTATTCGAGGAACGACGTATTTTATCCCAGTCCTGTGAAATGTGGTGAAACTAAGAGATCTCTCATCACGGTCAGTAGAATGGATCTCTAGACAAGACGCGAATTTCAGCACGCTGAAATACGGGGTGATCTAGAAGCCCCACGCACCACCCCTATAACCCCTAGGGTTTCTGTTCTTTTTAAGAGTGGTCCCTGGTCCCTTCAAATTATTTTGGAGGAATGGGCCATGGGGGTTCCTAAAGGTGTCTTCCACACTGAAAAAAAAGAATCTTAAATTTGCCGCTAAGAAGTATTTCTTCTTAAATCAAGAATTTTGCTGGTTAATATAAACTAATTTTTTGCTTAACCCAAGCATCATTTTTCTTGTTTCAAGGAAAATTCAGCCTAAAGCAAGATAAAAATAATTCTTGGCGGCAAATTCAAGAATCATCATGCTTGAGCAAAGCTACTTTTTTCAGTGACTGCCTGGGAGCACTCACAAAATTTTAAGTCTCTATTTCAATTTGTTCAAAAGTTTCAGGAGTGGCGCAAACCAGGCACTAAAATACTTCCAGCGCGCTCAATAGATTTCACTAGTTGTCAATAGAGTTTTCCTCCTGTACGGAAGAGCAGGAACAAACGATTCGTTTAAAAATTTATTTTCGCGCTTTAGCTTGTTTTCCGGATATTCAACAGGGTCATGAAATATTTTTCATGTATAGTAGAGGGGTGTGTTTGTTCGGTCCACTCTGAGTGTGTTCCGAACAACGGAAGGTAACTTCCGCATTCAGGGAAATTAAGAGGAATTATTTTTCTCATATTTCATTGTGCAACGCACGATTGATCTGAATAAACGCTTCCATCGGAGGGTGAAAAATGAAACCGAACGCGTAACCGTCAACGATGCACTGAAATATCGGATGAACACGCTCGGAACTAGCTCTACAAGCGCTCATTCTGTGGCTGTAATTCACTGTTTTAATATTAACTCAGGGTTTTTTAAAACTATTTTTTTTTTACTCCTATTTAAATGAGACAGGTTTGATTTTTGAAAAATCGATGAATGTTGAGGTACCCACTTTTTCAGGCGGTGGTTCAGGGTAAGCCCTGAATAAAAGAAGGGTTTCAGAACATTTTAAGGACAAAAATTCTGTGGGTGTAATTCACTGTTTTAATATTGACTCAGGGTTTTTTTAAAACTATTTTTTTTTTAAATTTTTATTTCTATTAAAATGGAGACAGGTTTGATTTTTGAAAAATCATGTCCCATGAATGATGAGGTAGCCACTTTTTCAGGCGGTGGTTCAGGGTGAGCCCTGAATAAAAGAAGGGTTTCAGAACATTTTTAAGGAAAGAAAAAATTGTTTTAATTCGAAAAAGAAGTTTTTGATCGCCTATTTTTTTCTTTGAATTAAGGAGAGATTCTCTTCACCTTGTTAAAGACATTTTTTATTGTGAAATCAATTCTCTTTAATTCAAATGAAAATGGAATTTTCATTAGAATTAGATAAAAATGGTTTCGCTCATGAAAACTCTTTCTTTACTCAATTTGAACAAAGCAAATCTTCTAAACCCAATTGAGTCAGTCGGCGCCCCTCGTGAAGGCGCTTTTTTTGGTGCCCCTGACGACAGGCACGGGCCTATCCTCGACTCTATCACCTGAAATTCAGTGTGAAATTAAGGAGCTCAACGCAGAGCCGGGCTTATCTCTAATTTCACATCAGAGGGGAAGGGATGAAGGGGGTAAAGGGAGGGGGGTGGTTGAGGTATAAAATGACGGGCTTAGAGCCTAATTCGATCAAGCTCGCGGTGATTAGGCGACTGAAGTTGAGGACGAGCGCCCAAGGGTCCTCGAGCACCCCAAGGCGTTTTCCCCGAGTTCCACATTTGCGATGCTCCTGCCAAAACAACCTATCTGCACAGGATCGTCATTGTAGATACGAGGTTTTCGAGACCGCGAGACGTTGACCGAGGAGTGCCTCGTTTACGGGACCTCTCGAGAGCGCCTCCCTTCGACACACACTGCCGTGCTGAGGAAGAACGCCGTATGAACATTCGAGAGTTGCCAAATTTCCTTCGATATAATGTTTATTTTCGAGTTAAGTTATGAATTATTTTCCGATGAATTTTCAGAACTTTGGTAAAATTGCGAACAAAATTATCTGAAAAATTGGAAGATAAGTATTTTAAAATTTTCCCAGAAATTCGAGATTTACCGAAGGAAATTTGGCAACGCCTAAAGGTTCATACGGTAGTTTTTCTTAGCACGGCAGAACACGTGTCACAACACTCGGCAGGCGTTTTTCGGTTCCGAGGACTGCATTGAGGAAATGTTCCTGCTGTACATGTTGCGACAGGCATTATAGTTGAATTTCCGGGAAATCCTTTTAAAGTGACAGGACGTCTCTTTGAAGTAGAATACTGCCGCGTTATGGCTATGGGAAAACGCCGTATGAACCTCTAGTTGTTGCTTTTCCTTTGATAAAACTTCCATTTCCTTGTGAATTTTTAAGAATGTTTTTATCCAAGTTTTCAGATGTGTATTTGCGCAATTTTACCGGAAGTTCCTGAAAATTTCAAGGAAAAATATTCATAATTTTCTTGAAATAACTTTTATCCGGCAGGAAGTGTGGCAACGCTCGAATGTTCACACGGCGTTTTTCCGAAAGCACGGCAGAATAGGTCCTTCTCGGAAGGTCTGGGCCAAACAAGTTTTGAAATTTCGGAGTCGGAGGATGGCTAAAAGTCCGGGAAAAGCAAAGGAATTGGAAAATGAAGCATTATTGAAACCCCGGCTTCGGGAGAGTGTATTGGGGGGGGGGGGGAGGGGGGCTCTTCACCCTTTACTTCCGCGCGTCCACCACGGGAAGCAAGGGTATTTTTCTAACGTCCGAATATATCGATATTGAAACTTTCGAACCACGTATCTCGATTTGCGACGTTTCAGACTTCCTGTCATACCTTGTTTGGTACATGGATTACTACGCAACGTCAGTATATAAAACTGCGAGTTTTCTTCATTGGGCGAGGCGAAATCCGGGATAATTTCAAGGAACGATGTTGATTTGTTCTCCTTTAGAAAATAAAATAAGAAGCGGAGATTTTCGAACATTGCAAACGAGATGCGTGGTTTGGGAGTATCAACCGGGGATATCGACGGTGTAAGTCGGCAATCACATAACTCGTTTGCGGTATCTGAAAATCTCCGCCTGTATGTTACTTTTTTAAAGGAGAACAAATCAACATCAATCCTTCAAGTTTATACAGAATTTTCTTCGCACAGAGAAGAAAAATCAAAGTAATTTTAAAGAATTGCCGTTGAGTAGTTTTCCGTTTAAAAAATAAAGTGTGACAGGAAGTCTGCGACGTCGCAAACCGAGTTATGCGATTGCCGACTTACACCGTCGATGTGTTCCTTGCCTGTGTATAACAATCGCTCCCCCCTCCCCTCCCCTTACCAGGCCAAACTTTCAAAACTCGCTGTTTATTATAAACTGGGCCGATTGCGCTCCCAATCAATGCTAACCTAGTCCTAGATAAGAACTACACACCATAAACATCCCGACTAGATTGTCTAAAATATACTAGAGATATTGGATAAACAAGATTCGACCTCTCCTCCTCCCTCCCCCCATGTTGCCCTCCTACCTTTCATAATCCAACATTCCAATCCTGATTTCTTTCTATCTTCAGTCAGAATTGGGACCAAGTTTGGGATCGCAGTTTGTTTTTTGCCCCTTCTCTCGACAATTTTGACGTTTCTTGGTTCTACTGGGAGCAATGCTCTTATTTTGTCAGGATATGTGATATGTCGATAAAATGTTTATTTTTGCGGTATTGTTCACGGCGAATTTTGCGCAGAAAGCAATGGAGAGACTGAGAAAATGGATTCCTCCGATTGCGACGTTGGTATCCACCTCTCGTTTCTTATTAAATTTCTTCAAGAAAACTAGCTGGCATATTCTTTTGTCAACCGAAGGCTAGGGATGCTTTGTGTTTTAATTCCCGTATTAACCAATTGTGGCGTTTGGGTGTCGCAGAACGCCAGAGTGCGCTGCAGAAGCGACTTAAAGTGATTCGATGGACGCCATATTTTGTGTCAGAACGGCATGCGATATATCGCATCAATTGGTTCCATTTTTTCAGCTACTCGTCATTTTTCTCCAAATTTGAGATCCCCATTCTGTTGTCAAGAGACTAAAGCACTCACTTACCAATTTTAACAAAGAAATTCAACGTAATAAAAGCGTGGTTTTCTTTAGAGAGAAAACATAGCATTCGATGCTGATATCGAAACTGCACTCAAGTGCGATATTTTCTCTCAAAAGAAACCACGCCTTTATTACCTTGAATTTCTTTGATAAAATTGGTAAGTGAGTGCTTTTGACAACAGAATTGCGATCTCAAAAGTCAAAATTGAAGAAAAATGACGAGTAGCTGAAAAAATGGAACCAGTTGATGCAATATATCGCATGCCGTTCTGACACAAATATGGCGTCCATCGAATCACCTTAACCAATCTTTCGTGTCGAAATTTCTCTCTGTGCGAAGGCTCTTGCGGAGTGTTTCCCTAGCATGGCAGACTACTAGCGTGTATCGACTCCGTTCAGGGACACTACCAACGCGACGCGACGGGTAGAAGTAGAAAGAGAACAGGGAACTGATATGCAGAAAAGCACGGACTCGAAGAAAGTTTCCCGACCCATTCTGTGATACATCAGAGCCGTGGCTTGGGGCCAGAGACCCGAAGTCGCGGACCGGAGGGGCTCCTCGAAACTTGGCTAATTAACAAAGCACATCCTCAGAAAGCGGACCGGGTCTTTCACCCCCCCCCCCCCCCCCTCTCCCTTCGGGTGGGGGTGTTGGCGGTCGTAGCGCAGTGGAATACTTAACGAGCAGAATGATCAGACCGGTGAGGACTCAAGCACCTAACCTACACAGGGTGTGTCACAGGGTTAAATGGTCAGGCTGCGCTTGTTTATGGGTCAAATGGGTCAAATAAAAAGGAAATCCGCTCAAATTAAAGAGACTTGGTTCTTGATTTAAGCAAAAATCCGATTGAATCAAGAGTATTTTTTCTTGTCAATATTTTCAAGAGTCTGGACTCTAGATCTAATGTGTTTTTTTCCAGTGTTACCCTGAGAAAAGTTAGGTCGTATGTACCAAAGTTCGGTGTTCCGTATCATTCCAACTAATTCGGCTCGACGTTAAACCGGATTTTCGGTTTGTCAAACTAAACTTTCGGTTCGTGAACCCGACCTTGTGTGGTAAAGTGAACATAGACGAACCAATTTATTTGTTCACATGCCGAACGTTCGGTTACACAAACCGAATACTTGGGATGATATGGAACACCGAACGTTCGGTTCACATGATCGAATTTTTTTTCAGTGAGTACAGCTCACATTCAGGATCTTATATGCAGAATAAAGTTGGCGCAACGTAACGTCTAACGTCTCCGGGAGTTGTTTTTGTCGCTAAAAATAAAAAGTCGTTAAGTAAAACAAAATTTCTTTAGATCAAATACAATTTTTTTTTTTTTTTTTTTTTTTTTTTTTTTTTTTTTTTAAAAATCATGAACCCTTTTTCGACCAACTTTCCAGTTTTCACACTATTAAAAAATTTGACAAGAACAAATGCTCTCTACTCAATCGGATTTTTGCTTGAATCGGAAGGAGATCGCTTAAGAAGCCTTGGCTCTCGATTCAAGCAAACATCCGATTCAATCAAGAGTATTTTTCTTGGTAAATGATTTAAGGGTCTGAACCGTGGATCCAAGAGACTTTTCCCAGTGTTCTTTAACTCAGAATAAGAAGACATCCATTACAAACAAAATTTCTATCGATCAAATGCATTTTTTTTAAAAAAACCTTAAACCCTTTTTCAACCTTTTTTCTCATTGTTGGTATTGGATGGGGTTCATAAGAGGGTTTTTGGCAAGCTCTGAATGAGGCAAGCGTGGGGGAAAATCAGGGTGCAGTTCACATTCAGGATCTTATATGCAGAATGGTGCTGGCGCAACGTAACGTCTAACGTCTCCGGGAGTTGTTTTTGTGGCTGGATGGTGGTTGGCGGATAGGGCCATGAATCAAAAAGAGGATGCTTGTGATTTCTTTTGTTCTGGAGGAAGCAGTATTTTCCATTGACGAGAGTCGAGACTCGAGCGACTCCCTTTGAAACTTTGAGTAAGATTTGCAGTTGAGCCAACGATCCGGCATCAATAGATAAAACTTCCACCGGCAGAACGCGCACATTCGCCCGGCCCGCCAAAACGGCTCCATCGCCAAACCTCACGCGAAACGAAACCAAGGTTTGGAGGGCCTCCTAGTTTTTTCATCGGCTAATTTAACGATTAATCGAATTTTTGCATAATCGGTGATGCAGTGAATTTCGTCAGAAGTAAGTATCTAGGGTGTCTACCGGTTCCCAAAAATCCCCAAATGTCCCCGATTATCCCCGATTTTGGAAGGATGCCCCGAATCACCGTAAGTCCCAATTCTCTTGTTCAGGCCCCCAAAAATCGTCCTAACCACCGGCATTTTAAATTATCCCGCCTGCCGCGGCGGCGCGGTATAACCAGGATTAAAAAAAACTAAAGAGTTACTTAGTTTTTTGTATATTTTCATCGGTTCAACATGACTTGTAAAATTAGTCGGACGAAATGCGCCGTTTTAAGCTTGTAACTAGCTCCCTGTTTCATACTATTTCGGGAAAAAAAGTCCTCAATCCTCTAGAAAAACTCCCCTAAAAGCCCCCGAAAGTCCCCAATTTTGGGTTTTCGTAACTGGTTGACACTCTGTATTAGCTCATTCAAAGATTTATCGAATTTTTAGATAATCGACCATTCAAAATTTCTTCAGAATTATGTATTGGTACCTCACTGTCAACAAGTACCTAACTCTGCTTCAGTCATTCCGAGATATCAGGGAAAAACCGCGCGTTGGCCCCATTAATGTTGTTCAATTCAACCATCCGCCTCCAACAAGAGAATCGCTTCATTTTCCTCTTGTTTTCTTTTCCTATCACTTTGTCTATTAATTTCAATCATCACCCTTCAAAGGCCCAACTTCCTCGGCTGGATTTATTTCAGTCAGGCCGTTGTACTGCCATGCTAAGGAATAACGCCGTATGAACGCTCGAGAGTTGCTAAATTGCCCTAGATAAAACATGTATGTATGAAGAAAATTATGCGCATTTTTCCCGGAAATTTTTAGACGTTCTAGAGAAACTTGCGAAGAAAAATTGAAAAAAAAGTATTCATAATTTTTTTGTAATTTAGATTTTTATTGAAGGAAATATGGCAACGTCTAAGGGCTCATACGGCGTTCTTCCCCAGCACGGCAGTGTGCGATGATACTGGGGTTAAGCCAGCGCGAGGAAAACGACGTGTAAGACGAGGTTGTGGCAGCACCCTCGAAGGCTGGTAGATTTTTGTCATCAGAAAATCCTTTCACACACGCTAGAGTAAAATGATACGTCACGATTGGGGTTGGATGATACTGAGTGCAGGGAGGGGGTTGAGAAGTCGTGTGGCGCGGCGGCGATGAGAATGATAGGGGCGGGGGGGGGGGTGCAGAGCGGGAAGAATATCCTTCCAAAGTCAGCGCATTTTGTCGGGGGTTGATCCGACGAAAGTTATCCGGGGATGTTACCAGGTCGCCAGCATAAACCACTGAATTTCCTACCGAGTCGGGAACCCGCGAAGATTTTGGCGGGAAATATCTCGCAGATCGTTCACTTACAGCTTCCTGTCTGTAGGAAAGTTACTTCCTAGGATTAACAATAACAGTCGCCCAACGATAACTGGTAGAAGTTGCGAAGGGAAATTCGCAGTGGCGTTTTCTGGCGGGAAATCTAGGAGGAGTAGAACTGATACGACCGGATTGTAGAACGTAGAGGAATCTTGCCGGTTCCCCTTCAATTCTCAAGGTAGGCCAGATAACAATCTCCTTGCCGCAACTCGCTGTTTTCTAGACGAAAGGACGTAACTACGTTTCTGCCATGCCAAGGAAGAACGCCGTATGAACATTCGAGAGTTGACAAATTTTGTTCGTTAAAATGTTTATTTTTGAAGAAAGTTATGAATATTTTTCCTTGATATTTTCAGAAACTAAAGGTGAAATTGTGAACAAAATTATCTGAAAATTGGAAGAAAAATCTTCATAGGTTTACCGGGAAATTCGTGTCTTATCAAAGAAAATTTGGAACCTCTGCATACTGCGGTTTTCCTTAAGACGACAGCTTTCACACATTGCGAAGTCTCCATTCACAAGCTGTACTTTTGTCAGGAAGCTGTTCGGAGTATCCAATGGTGGATTTCGCTAAATTTTCCTCTAAAAATACTCAAAATCAGCCAAATTTTAAACAGAAATTTTAATCTTATTCTTGTTAACAATTGCATTGCTTGAAGCAATTTTGTAGCGTTAGAATGAAGTTACGTTATTTCGGTTGCGGGCTGATTTTTGAAATCGATAGACGAAGCTATGGACGAAGTAGACGAAAAATTGAAGTAATCCTGTTGGTGGAAGAAGCGGGTGGTTGAAATGAACAAAGGACGTAAGTGCTCTTTTATTTTCCGCTTACGATCAGTACATAACAACTACCCGTTTCAACCAGCAGGATTGCTCGATTTTCAGCTTGTCTTCTATGCTTACAGCTTTGTATATTAATTTCAATAATCAGCCCGCAGGAAGACAACGAACCGTTTTCTGCTCGAGAATTTGTGTTATGTTGTGCACAAATCTTGTTCCGCCGCGCCGTATGCTATGTTCAAGTCACCTATGAAGATCTCAATGCTAGGTCTGTTTTTGTACTAACAGTATTGATTGATGGTAAATCAAATATCTAGAAATAACAGCTCATCATCATCTAATTTATTTGAGGAAGCGGTGCTCTCCTAGTAGCTCAAATGCATGACTCGCCGCTGAAAACTTGGTCGAAAAGGAGGGTCCAGTTTGACGGATGTTCTCGGCGAATAGCTTCAAGCCATTTCCTGGCAAAACTAAAATAACAAGCTCAGTAGCACTTGTTCCCACGGAAACTTGCATGGCATAGAATCTTTTCCGTTCTCAACTGGTCCATTTACTTTACACACATTTGCCACGGCAAAATGTACTGTGGCAACCGGAACAAACTGCCGTTTTGAGTAGTAGTTTTCCGCTAAGAGCAAGTTTCGTCTCGATCAGGTTCCACGTCACCGGCGAAGACGGAACCAACATATTCTTCCGAGTAAAAATAAAACCTCCAGGCGTTAACCCTCGGATTTGCCCAATGATGAATCATGGCCAGGGTTGAGCTATTGGTTTAGAAATCTCGACCTAATTTACCATAACTCCCCTCTGAAAGTGCTCGTCCCAATGTCAAGTCGAGAACAAGTCGTGACTTTCAAATTTCCAAATTCCCCCCATGACATCGCCTAGACTGTCAGTGCAGGGTCTGCAAAGCACAGGACGTCCGAAAGTTTCACGCGGCTATTTTCAGAATCGGTTTTTTTGTTCAATGACGTTTTATGCAGTTTGCTTCTTCAGAGATACAGCCCCTCAAAGTTTGGGCCTTAAAACAGACACTTTTATGTCCTTTTACACGCTGAACACATTTCTGACCTCAAAAGAGCCAAAGTCATTTTGTAAGAAAGGGAGGCCGCTTGGATTTTTTTAGGGGAAACGATATAAAACAAAACAGTATTTTTTTTTAGTTCAATAAGTCAATTTTGAAATTATTCGCGTTTAACGTTGGGACATCCTGTATTTACATTTTAGAACTCGTAAAACGCACCAGAAGGTTGAAAACGAGTACGGCAGGTTCAGATTTTTAAACAAAAATTCTCCTTGAAAATGGAACGTACCGAAAGATCGAATCAAAGTTGGGCCCAGAACAGCTAGGCCACTAAACGAACTGCGGAGTGATCTAGGGAGTATCCGGTGGAAATGAAGGCGCCTCGAGCAAAATCGTGTTCGGAAGAGCTCTTCGTCTGCGAAAAGTCCGAAAGTCAACATTGAAGCTTCAAACTTAAATATATCCCAAAAGGAGCCTAACGGAAGGAGGAAAACACCGCTGATGAGCGGTTTTTCAAAGTTGCCCCGAAGTCGGAAGACCCGAACGCTGCTGTGCTAAAGAAAAACGCCGTATGAGCATTCGAAGGTTGTCAAATTTTCGCTCATGAAATATTTATTTTCGAAGACCTTCATGATACAGTGTTCGAAACTCACAGGCGCAGTCTTCGAAACTCACAGGCGCAGTGTTCGAAACTCACAGGCGCATTAGGCGCCAAATGCGCCTAAGACATCGGCCGTGGCGCCCAAAAAATGAAAGCTCTGCGCCAACGTGGCCCCAAAAAAATTGCCCCCAAAAATCCTAATTTTCCTTTTTGATGAATTTTCGAAATTTCCCCCAAATTACTGTCACTATATAGTTCTGTGACTAAAACATTTTGCATCTAACTTTTCACTAACTGCACCGTGATATATAGGTAAAAAGTCAATCTGGCCCCTAAAAACTCATCAATGGCCCCTAATAATCGAGCTTGATGCGCCACATGGCTCCTAAAACTCAAGGGTGAGTTGCGAACACTGTTCATGAATATTTTCCCTTGAAATTTTCTGGCACTTCAGATCAAATTAGGAGTGAAACCCTCCGAAAAATTCGCAGAATAATATTAACAAATTTTCCCGAAAATTTGTGATTTATCGGGGGGGGGGATGATTTGGCAACGCCTGAAGGCACATATGGCGTTTGTCCTTAGCACGGCAGAACGCAGGATGGGCGCGTTGCGCGGTTGACAAAACCCGGTTGACAGCGACTTGACATCGACGAAAGCGGGTGCAAGTGGTGCGGTTCGAATTTCAGCCCTCGTCGGGGCGGAGGCGCGATTTCCAGTTCTCCCTCGAGGAATTTGATCGACTTGACATTTTTGACCCGGGCACTCGCTCATATTGACATACAAAGCATTTCCCTCGTGGGCACAGGCTAAAAAAGAAAAAAAAAATGGGTCAGCTCGCGTCGGGTTGCGGCGTAGCACCTCGGCTGGGCTCGTCAAATGAGAATGAGGATTGGATGGAGCCAATCGAGTCCTATCTAACAGCAGGTATTTTTGGTGCGTTATGAACAGTTATGAAGTCAGCCGAACCGAATTAATTTTGTCGACGGGCGGCTTTTTTGGCTCTCTAGGATGGCTGCCGTGCTAAGGGAAAACGCCGTACAAACAGTCGAGAGTTGTCAAATTTTCTTCGATAAAATTTTTATTTTGAAAGGAAGTCATGCATATATTTCCTTGAAATTTTCAGATATTTTCGATCAAACTGCGAACAATATTGTCCGAAAAATTTGAATATAAAGTATTCATAACTTTTACAATAAATTCGTATTTCATCATAGAAAACTTGGCGATGTCTAACCTCGTCTTAAACCTTACCCAACTTAACCTCTATAAAAGTTTACAATTGACGGATCCAAAGCGAATTTTCGTGTCAATCCGAAACTTCCCGTTACGTGAATCGTTTTCTGCGCAAGATTTTGATTAGAAAATATTTAACGATTTTTTCAAGTTCACTCGCCTGCGTCTTTCCGTAATCTACCTTGACCAGTAAATCCGTTTTCTTAATTTTGTATCCATTCTACAATTTTTTAAATTGATTATTATTCTCTTTTTGTTACAGGTGAGTGATTCCTATCCGTACTTTCTTCAATTTTTGGCCAGCTGAACTTGGTAAGTGGAATCGTCCTTCATTTATAATACGTCCCCGGGCAAAATTTTGCCCCCTTTCCCCTTAATTTCGTCATCTTTCAATCACACTTAGCAGAAGTTCGATCGCATTTATTAGGTCCGAAAGTATTATGTTGTATATCGGCCGAACGATTCGGTTCATGGAATTAGATTTGAGGTTCTAGGCAGCATATCGATGTCGAAACTGTACGAAAGCGTATCTCGATTTGCGGCGTTGGAAACTTTCTGTCTTACTTCATTTTCCACTTGAGAAACTATCAAATGTAATTTTTTGATACTACGTTGATTCCTTTTCTATATGTTAAGAATACTCAAAGAAAATTTTAAGCCATGATGCCGGTTCGCTTTCCTTTTATAAAATAAAATTGTAGCAGGGATTTCGAAACACCGTAACTGAAATATGCATTTTTGCAGTTTCACATCGATATCTCAGGTTTAGAAAAAGGTCGGATCGGTTGCATAAAACGAGGAAAGTATAGTTTTTCGATTAGGGATTAATTAATTGATTAATCGAACGTCCTTCGATCCGATCAATCGCGTGCAAAAATGTCGATTAACTGTTCCATCGATTATTTAAAACCGAATAATCTAGAATTAAAAACTTCCTCATGGAATTCCCGGCCCTTACTAAAGTCACGCAACCCGCCCAGCCAGTGTGACGTCACAGTGGCTCCTCACACAAGAAATGCCATGCATTCAAACTTGCCACCACAACGAGCAATAGGGTCTCGAAATTCGGCCACGGGAATGACTAACCTGTTTGATTTCATCGGAACGATGCGTAACCGTGTAGTGTTTGAAGTATCTCCGCAGTGTCGAAGGCGTTGTATGTGATGCATGCATGCAGGTGCGCGCGCAATCGCAGATGATATTTCTCACGATAATGTGAATTCTCGGCTTCAGTGAATTTAAATTATTTTCAATGCGTCCTTTTTGCTGGAAACTGCGAGTGCTATGATTTCGGTATTTATGTTTAACTTTACTGATCGCACGTTGATATTTGAAAAAATCTCTGCAACTGCATTGATGTTTAAACGGTCGCACTCAGATCATAGTCCTTTTTTTATGTTGCCTCGACCGTTCTGAGTTTTTTTGTTTTGTCAAAATCACTCCTGTCGTGCTGACTTGTTTTGTCAAAATTACCGCGACCACAGCAATTTTTGACTCAAAATTCCCCGAAAAATTGTTGTTCGCTGGTGAAAATGTGCATTGAAGTACACTGGAAAAAAAACACATAGGATCTAGAGTCCGGACTCTTGAAAACATTGACAAGAAAAAATACTCTTGATTCAATCATATTTAAGCTTAAATCGAAAGGAAATCCGCTCAAATTAAGGCTTGGTTGGTTCTTGATTGAAGCAAAAATCCGATTGTATCAAGAGTATTTTTTCTTGTCGATGTTTTTAAGAGTCAGGACTCTAGATCCAATGTGTTGTCTTTTTCCATTGGAGCACCTTTCTCCACCCTTATTTTCACGGCCGCTTTTAGCTTAGACGGAGGGCAAGTTCACCTGTGAAGCAGATCTCATGTAAGCGGATCAGACCTCATTGCGACGTCTGACTATAGAGACCTTGAGACGACGCAATAAGCAACCCGTCCCGGAGAATGTTCGCCGTGGCCAACTCCTGCAGCAGTAGGATACTGTCCGAGGGAAAGGGAAACAAGTGTGCTATTAAGGAGATAAATCCCCGTTTATTCGCCAAAACGCCCTGTTTACGATGCTGCAAAGGGCGTTACGGAGAGAGAAGAGAAGGAGGAGTCAAATAATAGATTCCAAGGAAAACAAAGAAGCCTTAGTTGGCCGCATGTAAAAATATCCCCGGAGAATAAGCCGTAATAATGTGTTAGGTGTACCGATGCGATGTGCCCGAGTTACGGCCCCGTCTGGATTCCTAATCGAAAAGCAACATTTATTCATTTTTATGGGTTTCCCCCGCTTGAATCCGGATCCCGTTTTTTTCACGTTCCCCCGGTTCGGTTCGGCTCGGCCGGGGCCTAGTAAAAATTTCCGCCATAAATCTGTGTTATTGTCGAGGATCCCAGGTTTTCGAATGTAACGTTGTCTTCGAGTCACCCAGTTCAAGTGTAACGGCTCAAATCGTCCTTTACAATACAAATACTCGTAACCTAATTCCACGGCTGCAAAACTTAATCAAAAAATTTAATTTTTTCTAAAGACATGCAACCTTCCAATTCCCATGTCAAATTTTCAAAATTTTTGTCTTTAATCGGAGGAAAATTCTGTGAGATTTCCAGCGAGAATCCCCCGATAGTTTTCTTGTCAAAATCTAATTTACAATTGGAAATTTGGCAACGTCGAAATATAGTTACGTTCTTTCGTGTAGGGTACGACGAAATGAAGCTCATAAATTTCCCTCGGACCTAGCCTATTAGGCGTCTTTATGCTCCCTCGAGGTCGCTCACAATCCAATCGCCGGTGGTCGGCTCTTGGTATCGTTATCGAATGACGCATGATCGATAAATCCCTATCTTAGCAATGTTTTTTTATCGATGAGGTCGTTCGATATCGATTCGATGATCGACCCACTGTGTGCACAAGTCCGCGCCTTTGCTGAGATTTATCATCGAAATCTTTGCCAGGGAGGGCTTTGAAAAACCGGGGGCTTTTTCGAGTCGAACCTTAAGGAGCAGTAAAAATACCGGGATGATTGTGCGTCTGTGGAAATATGCAGGGGGAATTTTACGTTTTATTGATGATCCTTCGGCCTCCGGCACGCTACGTCGCACTTTACTTCCTGATCTTTTGAAAATTTGAGCAAAACTCACCTCCAGTTCTCCGCGACCACAAAGATGTGTAACTCGAAGTTTAATCAGTTTCGTATTCTCAGTTGACTGCTCGTTTTACTTGTGTTGTTATTGTTTTTAATTTTTACTTTTATAATTGGACGTACTTATGCTGAAAGGAACTATGTTGCACGTAAGCGTAAGCCCCATGCACATATTTCTTTGTAGCATAACATGTCCAACACTGAAAAAAAAAAAAAACACATTGGATCTAGAGTCCAGACTCTTAAAAATATCGACAAGAAAAAGTTCTCTTGATTTAATCAGAATCTAGCTTAAACCAAGAACCAAGCTTCTTGATTTAAGCGGATTTCGTTTTGATTCAAGCAAAAATCTGATTGAATCAAGAGTATTTTTTCTTGTCAATGTTTTCAAGAGTCTGGACTCTAGATCCAATGTGGTTTTTTTTCCAGTGAACTGACGCACGAGCACTTCGTTCAACAAGACTTGAAGATGGACGCTTCTTCATTTTCCCTACAGAAAGCACACATTTCACAGCTTCCTAGGGATGCAGAATTTTTCTAGCTTCCACTTTTTTGCGCCCCCCTCCTTCCGATTTCGTAAAAGATTACCTTTCATTTCTTATTCCCTTTGATTCTCGACGTTTGACCCCTGATAAATTTGCCCCATCTTCCACATTTTCACACGTCTACCCCGGCGCGTGGTCGAGCATTTTCTACACGTCTGCTGTTTTCCTTCGTTAAAAATAATGCTCTTCGTTGTCTCTTTCTGAAAGAATATGGTGTTTAATAGTTTCATGCACGAAGAGGTGCGCTATGCCTTCTCATTTGCACCCCCTTTTCAGGTGTTTTTAAATTTCCGAAATCCTCTCTTGGACCCTTCACTTCTTTATCGCGACCGGATTGGTCGCACGTTCGAACGAAAGTTTTGCCACGAAACGACAGCGTGGGCTGGGAGTCAAGGAAAACCAAGGAAATGTCAGGGAATTCCTCAAGTCAGGGAAAACCTGGAAATGTCAGAGAAAGTGACGAAAATGTCAGGGAAAAATTGTGCGGCCATCTTTATTTGCTTTTTAGAATGGGTTTGACGTTTCGAACAACAAGTTTTGCTTGGAACCTATTTCGAATTATATCTTTTTAACTGGCTCTTCATAGGGAAAGTATGGACTGCTCGAAAATGTAGAGGCTAGGTTTGATCAGGTCATGTAGCTCTTGAGGCCCAAAAAGGTAGCCAACCTATTATCCAGTGGTACTAATTTTCACAATTCTTACCACCCGTCGTTCCTTAAATAATAGAAGCACGTATAAAACTTCGATTTAACATTAATGTTCTCATTCGGTTTCAAAGTCCTTAAAGACGCTTGATTACAGCTTGATGCGCTGTCGGCCATACTGATTATAATCTTTCAAATGCATAGGTTGGCAGCGGCTTTTTTCTAGTGATTTTCGTTTTACACGTTGTCGCCCTTTTAAGCCCTAAGAGCTACATAAATCAAGTTTTCCTTACTCTCCCTGTAAAGGTACTCTATTTTTAACCATTTGGAATATTATCAATTGTCAGGGAAATGTCAGGGAATTTAATTTTCTAAATTCTGTGGCAACCCTGCGTAGGAAATTTAAAGGTTAATGCTTCCAGTCCTCTCTGCTCAGGCATTGTGAACTATAGTTCCAACGTAGTTACACATTCGTCTGAAACACTTAATTATCACCCACACCCGACTCGTGGACTCGAGAAGACCCTTTCGGTAACTCAGCCGGGAGCGGCTATGCTGTGCATTCTCCGACGTTATTCGAGGAGCGTCAAGAATTCTCGAATAGAGAAACAACAGCCAAGCCGGTCTCAGCTGTGGTTTTCGAAAATTATTTCATCACTTTACCCCCGAGTTGGGGGCTCAAAGCTGCGAGGCAGGGGTCGGGGGATGCGGTGTATCTAGATTTCTTTCCTGCTTCTGTGTTCGCTTTGTTTCGGATGTTACCGATTTTTGACGCAACGAGCATTCCGCTGTGCTATGGAAACCGTTTCTTACGTCTTTATGTCTCGTTGCGCAATGAATCTCCTGTTTCTCAGCACTTTCATTTAATTCTTAGTTTGAAACAAAGTGATGCACGTTTTTCCTCGAAATTTTAAGATATATTTGATAAATTTTCTAAGAAAATCCCGTGAAAAATTCAAGGGAAGTTACACGAAAATCTTCAATAAAATGACGTTTTTTCCAGAAAAAATGTAGCAACACCTAGGTGCCCTGAAGGTGGTCTGTCTTCGTACAGTAGCGTATTCGATGGAAAGACTGTAGAACCTCCCCCCCCCCCTTCTTCCCCAAGACACCTTTTCTCATACGGGAAACTTATTCTCCCCCACACTTTCAGCACTCTTCCTTATTATCCGAAAGCTCTCTCAAGCATTAACGTAAGGTTTGTTCTATTTATGGTTGATTTATATGAATTTACGTGAACTTTTTCCGTCCCGTATTCCCTCCTCGCGTCTAGTGCTTACTTATTCTTATCATAGGAATTCCTTTTCCTTTTAATTCCCTATTTTAGTAGATTTTGTTCGTTTGGGTGATTATTATTTAGCTCTTGACAATGTTGCTTAGCATGTTTTTGTATTTATTCAGTGGTGCGTTGCATAAGACGCGGGCGTAATATAGATATGAGGACTTGCATGTAACAATAGCGGATGTGAAAAATTAACTTTTCGAAACACATTTAAAAAACTGTTTTGGCATCAAGAAAATTTTGAAAAAATACTTGAGATGTGATTTTCGAGATCTGTACATTATGCCAGAGCCAAACATATTAAATTTTTGTGTAAACAAAACAGTTTTTTAAGCATTTTTCGAAAAGGTAATTTTTCACATCCGCCATTGTTACATATAAGGCCTCATATTCTTCCATGTCTGTAAAAATATCGATACCCTAGAATCGATAATAATACGTATCGAAAGACAATCGATTCTCTGGTGCAGCATGTTGATAGCCAAAGTGCGAAGTCACCTCTCTCCAATGCGATGATTCAAAATTTCCGCCTCAGTTCGATTTATTTCGAGAGAAGAAAGCCAACTCTCTATATAGCAAAATGCAAGCAGAATATCCCGCTAACCGTGAAAAAAATCAAGGAAGTATTCTAAAAATCACATCGACTAGCTTTTCAAAGAAAACATGAAGTATGACAGGAAGTTTGCAACGTCGCAAACGGAGGTACGCGGTTTTGCACTTCGGCCATCGATTTGGAGAATTTGCGATTTAGGGTTCGTCAACTGTTTAAGAAGAGATAAGTTTTAAGGGCCTAAACGACGTATATTCAGCAAAACTGAAACTATGTCTTTATAAAGCCCAATAGTTTGCCTTGAATTTTAGTTGATGAACGTAGAATATATTAGACTTCTTTAATATGAATCGCGAATTTCCATGGCTCCACATTTCATCGTGCGGGTTCTGGACTTAATTTTTCAATATGAAACCCCGGTCGCTGGCTAGTTTAAGAAACAACATACGTGCCATTAGTTTTCCTTTGCAGGTACGTGCTTTAATGAATGAGCCAGAACTAGTAGTTCCTAATTGCAAAACGTGTCCAACTCTGCCTTGTTAATGGGACCAAGTTGGCCGTGGACACCTCGGCCAACAAGGAAGCGGAAGTAGTTTTTGGTTTACATTTTCATTAATTATCGTGCACCCGGGACCAAGAGGCCATTTTAAAGGGCGTCCGCCCAACCTGTCTCCGGTGCATGGTTTTTAGCCTTATTTTTCAACGATCTGTGTGCCGCTTAATTCGTAACGACTATCACGACGTATTCACCTTTTTCTCTAGTTACGCAGAATATGTTCCTTTTTGAACCAGAATCTTAAGAATGAAAAGAAAACCTCGATTAAGTTTCGTGAGTAATAAATATACCTATTTTTTTAAAAAAAAAAAAAAAAAAAAAATACCATCAAGATTTTCTTTTTTTTCTTAATACACTGGAGAAAAAACACTGGATCTAGAGTCCAGACTCTTGAAAACATTGACAAGAAAAAATACTCTTGATTCAATCAGATTTTTGCTTAAATCAAAAGGAAATCCCCTCAAATTAAGAGGCTTGGTTCTTGATTTAAGCAAAAAACCGATTGAATCAAGAGTATTTTTTCTTGTCGATGTTTTTAAGAGTCTGGACTCTAGATCCGATGTGTTTTTTTTCTGTTTTTAGTGTATTGTTAAATACTACCCCTTAAATAATGCTTTCATATGTACTAAAATCAGTCCCAACACATTAGACTCCTCCTGATTTTCTTTTGTGTTTTAATTTCTTTGTACAGAAAACCGAAAAATTCTGTCTTGAAATTTTATGAATTTATTATTGAAAAGTGAGAGAGAATTCACGGAAAGATTCAATGCGTTGCGTTAATTAGGCATTATGTCAGTTAAATCGATTCCGTCTAAATTCAGTTACGTTGATTCCAGGCGTTCAGAATGTGATCGATCGTCCGACGATAGCTGGATCGCGATTCGCGAGTAGACGGTGTACACTACGGCAGGCGCAGTATAGGCAATTTGCACAACGGAGTATATGTGTGACGGTGTAGTGCTTGAAGTATTCCTTCAATATTGAAGGCGCTACTTATGGCTTGCTTTTGTTACGCGCGGTAACTCGCATTCGCAGCGTCAGCGAATGAAAATGATAGAAAACGTATAGATTACTACTCTTCTTTTCTAAGGTCGGAACTTTCTTGATCGGGTTTTATACTGCGAATTCAGAAATTTTTGTCACCCCAATAGTGAAAAACGAATGTGAAACTTACACTATATCCATTTCGGCTAACGTTATCGTCAGGTGTTAAAAGTCCAAACATAATCGAAACGAAACTAGACATTACTACTCAGACAGTAATTTTTTTGCAAATTGCTGCAGCTGCACTAATGTTTAGTTGATATTGATTTGATAATATTGTGAATTTGATTCATATATGGATTGCATTTTGCACAAAGAAACCAAGAGCATTTCAATGTCGCTAAGATTGTGCAACAACTGTTTTTACTTCGTAAATATAAATTGATCGCTTGAACAAATTTTATCTTTACGCCCAATAAATTATAGATTCAAAATGCAAGTTATCTCTGTAAATTTACTTTTTTGCACGATATCAGTAATTTTATCGCATAGAATGTAAGCAGCACAATTCTAGCAACATTGGATTGCTTTTGGTTCCTTTATGCGAAATGCAATTCATACAGTTCGGTTAGGTTGCGTTACGTTTGTATCGAATTTTGTAAACTTACCTTGGCCGCATTAATTGTTTTTTTGTCAAAAAAACATTAACGGCGGAAATTTGTTTGTTGAAATTACTCCGACCGACCGCGCCGTGTGTAGAGAAAACTTTTATTTTGCTGTTGCAAGCGCACGCTGAAGTCAGGGTTGCGCAGGTTAAATGAAAAATATGAAAGATTGGAAATTTCCGTGAAATATTTCATGAAATTTCACGAGGCTGTGAAATATTCCATATTTTTCAGGGGCTAGAGTACACTGGAAATAAAAGCACATTGGATCTAGAGTCCAGACTCTTAAAAACATCGGCGAGGAAAAATACTCTTGTTTCAATCGGATTTAAGCTTAAATCTGCCAAGCCAAGCCTCTTAATTTGAGCGGATTTCCTTTTGATTTAAGCAAAAATCTGATTGAATCAAGAGTATTTTTTCTTGTCAATGTTTTCAAGAGTCTGGACTGCAGATCCAATGTGTTTTTTCTTCCAGTGTATGCAACCCGTACTAAAACACTAAAGTAGAGGAAAGTCACAATTTTCACATTTTGCGAAGCATTAAAAGGAACCGGTATTTTTCAACATATCTCAAAAATATCTGAAATTTCAAGATTTTATTTTTCATGAAAAATTGCAACCCCGGCTGAAGTACATTCTGCAGCCCTGCTTAGTTCTGGTGAAAGCCGTGCAGTGCAACCCTGTTGACAACGGTGTTTGACGAGAGGTGACGGGGTAACGGACTCGCAGCGAGCCGAGAGGAAACAGAGGAGAGAGGCGATGATGGCGCGCGGGAATGAATTACTCAAGTTTTGACTGCATCCTACTTACTTTCAAATTGAATTTGCCCACTTAAATAGTGGACATTCCGACTGCGCGAATGGAGTGGTGGACGGTGGACACCGGACACCTAGCGCCGTCGCCGGGCCCGACAAAAACCACTCAATTTCCGCGAACGCGTCACGTTCGGGCGCATTCCGGCTCCCATTTGTTTGGGTTCGGCCGGGGCCCTCGATAATTCATGCCAGATTCTCGTCTCTCGAAATTAAACTTTCCGGATCAGCTTCCACCGATGTTTTCGCCATGATTTACCGACCCGCGTCCTGCCAGGCTCCGCGATGGAAAGACTCAAGCGGCATCCGGCTCAAGCAGATCCACCACGCCTCGATGGCTCGTGACCGGATTTATCGAATTTATTCGGATTTAGATCCGATTCAATCGGGATGTTTGGGGATAAGCCAACGTTGAATGAAGCCCGTTTCCAGGAGACGTGATAAAATATGATAATGGATTGATTATGCTATGATAAATAATGAAACTTAATATTTATCCGGATCTCGCTGGGGAAAAAAAACACATTGGATCTAGAGTCCAGACTCTTGAAAACACTGACAAGAAAAAATACTCTTGATTCAATCAGATTTTTACTTAAATCAAGAGTCAAGCCTCTTAATTTGAGCGGATTTCCTTTTGATTGAAGCAAAAATCTGATTGAATCAAGATTATTTTTCCTTGTCAATGTTTTCAAGAGTCTCGACTCTAGATCCAATGTGTTTTTTTTCCAGTGATCTGTAGGCGGAGGGACCTCATCTTCCGGAAGAAAATTTTTCGTAATTCTTTTGAATGCACGGCGGAAGAAAATTCGGAATTTCTGACCCAAGTTTGACCCAAAGCTTTAAAAATTCAGAAATATATTGGTCGAAATGTATTTCATTTACCCATGGACGGTTCAAGTATATGATTACGCTAATCATAATACATCACACTCCATCGCTTGCGTGGTCGTAAACAAAAATAACTTATCATGTTGAAGATGTAATTTCATGCTGCAGCGTTCATGTTTAACAAGCCTTGATGCCACATTCACCGCCGGCAGTCACGCACATTTCCTCTCGTAGAATACTTCAATTTTCTACAAATGCTTATCCATAGCGAGGCATGTTTCGCAAGGAACCAATTGATCTTCCATTTAAAACTGTGGAAAAGGATCGATGAACAGGGTGTCCGGAACGAACACCTTAATAATCGATTCTTTACCATAGCCTCAAAGGGGGAAATAGCGATAGTCGATTATTCGCGCCACTATATCATCCACTACATTTATCGGCATTTTCTGCATCCAAACGCGCGGGAAGTACCGCCTTCAAAATTTTCAGGGGAATTTCGAACATAATTTGTGAAGAGGTAAATTTTTTGGACACATCACATGCAATTCCTCGTATTGATAAGAATTCCTGTCTACAGCAGCAAATGTACGCGTTTTTTTCCCCCCGGAGTTCCTCATATTTAGAGGAAGTCATAAAACCGTCAGGAGAAAAGAAAAGAGGAGGAGAAAAATTCTGTATTGAGTTAAATGTGTTAGCTCATTTCCTGTACTTAGCAAATCTTACTAAATCTTACTAAAAATAATGACTCATGAACACGAGGAATTTCGATTGCACCACCACGCTGGCATGAAGAAGACAAGGGCTTGTGTAACTTTACATTTTTATTACGTAACCACTAAATTAGTATATTTTCAGTCAGGAAACGCAACTGTAAACTTCGATCGGTCCCTCATAATTACGGTCCTTCGGTCACAACGACTGAGTTTTGTGACGGTTTTATCAATGTATTCCCATAGTTTCAAAGAAAGCGTAACGGAGAACTGTAGATTGAACCCATCCTTGAGTTCCGGCGAGTCCATAATCGCAATGATAGCTACGTTTTTACGGAACCAATTCGGTCTGAAAGTGTTCGCCGTTCGTCGGTGTAAACTAAATTGCACTAAAATTAGAGCTCAATTCGGATGTCAAGTCGCGCGCAAGTCCCTAATTTTAATGCAACAATGTCTGTGTGTGCCTGTGCGCGAGTGTTCGCTTCGAGCGCCAACGCTGTTTCCCATCACGATTACTCGAGCCAGCTCGCAAACGTTACAAGTCAATTTGCGCCAAGAGTGCTTTTTTGATGATCCCGAATAAACCCACCCCCGTTTTTGAGATTTCGCTTCCCGCAGTCACTCAATTTTCTCGCCGGGTATCTTTGGCGCCTCACGTGGAGGGAAAAAGCTAGAAATTAGACGGAGATTGTATATCGTGCACCTTCCACTTATATAAGTCCCTAATGCCCTTTCGTAACTCGTGTAACTAGAGTATAAATACACTATCTCTTACAAAAATGTAAGTTACGACCGAATCGGTTCTTGTTAATGCCGAGCGTGCCCTATGTGATGATCCCGGGAATGTATGCAATTTCATGTGGATCAGAGTTTATGATGAAATACTTCTCAGGTTTTAAAAAACCGATTCCACCAAGCCTTGGAAGTTGAGGTAACAAATCTACACTGGGGGGAAAAAAAAAAAAAAAAAAAAAAAAAAATTAGATCTAGAGTCCAGACTCTTGAAAACATTGACAAGAAAAAATACTCTTGATTCAGTCAGATTTTTGCTTAAATCAAAAGGAAATCCGCTCAAATTAAGAGGCTTGGTAAGCGGATTTCCATTTGAATCAAGAGTATTATTTCTTGTCGATGTTTTTAAGAGTCTGGACTGGATCCAATGTGTTTTTTTCCTGTGTATAGTGTTTTCATGAGCGGGAGGTTTGAAATTACGCGTCAAGAATCATTGTTAGGAGTGAAATTCAGTAATTTTTCGCGCAAAGCGTGTTCCACCTGAAATTTTTGTCAGGAATCATGTATCAGAATGCTTAACTTTGTACCTTGTCTAGTAAGTGGTCCATTTCGCAGGCAAGCGAAATCGTACTATGAGCAGTCGAAAGTTGAGTGAGAATAAGCTCGGGTCGAAAGCAAACAGCGAGTCACCGTCAGCGGCGTCAACCCCGCCGCGCCGTGCAATCGGCCGGTGACGGTGACGGTGATGCCCATAAAAAAGTGGGGACGGAGCATTCGGCGGCGGGGATGTTTCCAGTTGATGTACACCGCGCGGAATGCATTGGCGAAGCCGCATATTTTCGAATTCGCAGTCGGTGCAGGCCATTTCGGCACGCCTCGCGTCCTCAGTCCTGAAATACGGTGCAGCCACCGCCACTCCCGTGCGCTATCTGATCGCTCATATCCGCATCCTCCTTTCATCTGCACTCGCTCATCGCTGCCATCCAGTGTCACATGCCCTCCCTCCACCGTGCTCCACAGTGTTGCCGGCACAGGGCACGAGCTTGGGAAAACTTGAATTACATCAAACGCAGCAGCTGCATCAAATGAAACAAACAAAACACATCAAACGCAACTAGAAATAAATAAACAAACAAACAAACAAACAAACGAACCAACCTTAGCAAGCATAAGGAACGCAACCCGTCCTCTTTTTCGTGCGGTATCATCCCCATTTACTTCATCCTATCCCATTTTATTTACACGGAGAAAAAAAAATTCGTGCGTGGGACCCGAAGTTTAGGTCATATGGATCTCTGAAGTTTCCGGATTGAGCATCTGAACACTTTGGGTCTAGCTGTCGAGGTTCGGATCACACATCTGAAACTTCAGTTCTTCCATCTGAAGTACTTTAGTGGTGAGAACCGAAGTTTTTCGGGTGTGAAAACCGAAGTACTTCAGATGTAAGAACTGAAGTTTCAGATGTGTGATCCAAACCTCAGCAGCTGGACCTGAAGTGTTCAGATGCTCAATCCGAAAACTTCAAAGATCCATATGACCTAAACTTCGGGTCCCACGCACGAAGTTTTTTTCTCCGTGTATAATCCCGTTTCAGCCAGAATATTTGGATAGGGGACATCTGAAACTTAATCAACTTGGAATTGGACTGCATTTTGCAATTTGGAACTATAAATTCTGGCCCGGTTTAAAAATAACGTATGTGCCATTAGTTTCGTCATGTAGATAAGTGTTTCTCAGATGAGCCAGAATTTATAGTTCCAAATTGCAAAATGCAGTCCAATTGATCCTATTGGTGGAAGCGGGTGGTAATCGTAAACGAACACAAAACCTTGTCTCTGATCCGCATCTTTCGCTTCTGTTCGGTAAAATGCGCTCCAGTGTTTCTTACAATCGAAACTTCTCTTGTGTAATGAGTCCTTAATTGATATATGACATATCGAAGACTAAATTGTAATATACGAACACAAAATTAGTACACGAGGTTGTATTAGGTTGCATTATTTCTTTCCGTTTGAACCAAGAGTTCGGTGTTTTTTCGAATGACGTAGTCACTGAATCAGTTTATAGTGGCGCCCTGTTCCATTTTCGATCACAGTATCTCTCATTCCATGATCAGGCAGTAAATAAATGCGTTTTTCCGCATATGACCCCGCAAAAAGTCGAATCATAGTCAAGAGGAAAAATTCGCTAAATTGTTCTACATCTTTCGTGAGAGTATTGCCGGGGGGAGGGGGTTCTTCAGTGATGAGGCGTGAATGATCGATTATTGATTTTTCCCCTTTTGAAGGTATGTTGAAAGATCGATTATTAAGGATTTGGTTGTGATCACCCCGCTATCGATCCTTTTCCATGGGTTTAAATGGCAGATCAATCGATGAATCGCAAAGCCCGCCACACCGCTGGATGTCTCGGACGATGAGGGGGAGGACTGGCGGCATGAAACGGGGGATATGAATGGCGGAGCGCCTCACGATCCTGATCAATCTTCAAAAGCGGTGAGGTCGAGGTGTTATGTCGTCGCTCCTCCGTCGCAAGGGCGTATCTCGATTCCAGAATGAGCCCTAGAAAGCATGGATATACATGTAAAATACGGTTCATGTTGGAATGGAGATACGTGTTTACGTCGGAGGAGCGACGCTATGTCGCTGAGCCACTCGGCTGCAGCAGCTGCCACACTCCGGCTCTATGACTATATTTGACACGTATTTGACAAACGCCACCGCCGTCGCCCTCTATGACGCATCGCATTCCGGATCGATGTTGCCATCAATCTTGCCTCGCTCTTCAATTCTTCCTCTTTCAATTTGTCCGATACCCTGCGTTTTTCAATCGTTTTCATGCACGGTCCCGCCTGAAAATGAATCGGTGAGTTCGAAAACACACCAACTCGGGAAAAAAAATGTTCAGGAAACACATAAAACTGCGTAGCGGGCGAAGAAGTTAGTTCAAGAAAAACCTTTTTGGTGCCGAAGGACAAGTACTTAGAAACTTTGTAAAGCACCGAGTTAAAATCGATACACCATGTTTGATGACAGAGAATTAAGCGTTTAAAAATTTCCGAGTTGGTGTGTTTTCGTTCTCACCGACTTTCATATACTGATTTTCCATAGTCTGCCCTGAAAAATGTATATTTTCGACCTGAATAACGCTTGAATATTTATGTAACTTGTTGGTACAAGGTAAACTGAACCGAAAAAAGAAAACCGCAAAATCGGATGGTCACCCGTTTCCCTTGAAATGGCCAAAAATTGGTATTTCGGATGAAATACTTCGATTTTTCCCTTTTCCCGTCGCTGTTTCGAGCACTTCCAACTGCAATTTCGAAATATTCCTTTCGCGTGCAGATGCTTCTATCCATAAGTGTAACTAAACCGTAAAAAAGTGAAAATCGAAAAAAACCCCAGTTGGTGTGTTTTCGAACTCTTTGATTCAAAAATGGTGCGGATTTGCGGGAATCGGGAGGACCTTTGGAGAATTATCTTGTTTTTATCAAGAAAATCTAAAAGAAAATTAAACAACCCTCTAGTTTTACCAGAATTTTTTTTAAGAATTAAGGAATACGAAGAAAAGAGAATTCTAATTTTTTTTCTTTCTTTTCTTCCTTTTGCCAGGTATCATTTTCGCAAAAAGACTATCATTATTTGGACTGCGTTAAGCAGACAGGAGCCAAGCCACATTAGCTATCGTCCAATTTAATGGGGCAATGTAATTTTTTACATGAAAACGGGTTTGCAGGTGTTTTGCAAATTTCAGTGAATTTTCTGCATAGTACTCAACGTAAATTCCTTGACATTTTCAAAGAAGTCCGCACAAACGTTCTCTTGTAAAGAATAAAATTGCCCAGTTTAATTTGGCATGCCAAATTGGGGGGCTTGGAGAACAAGGCGCATAATTGTAGTTTTTGAAAAAATTGAGATATTCATGAACTCAACTAAAACTATAGTTTGAAAGTATATTCTGTGAATAATCATCTCACAACTAAAATCCGACTTTAAAGCTTCAGAAAGTGAGTTCAAACTTCCTCTCTGCCGTAAGGCTCCATGTAATTTTGAAACTTTTAACACGTATTTCTTGAAATAGCAAAAACTGCACTAATCTGCTTTGTCCTCCAATCCCCTCAATTTAACTATATGACTAAATTTGTATTTAACTTGCAATAGCTGATGTGGCTTGGTTCCTCTCTGCCAAACGCGGTTTATTCCCCCCCAAACATATTTAATAAAAATTCCTTTGGAGTCGAATGGAACACTGGAAAAAAACACATAGGATCTAGAGTCCAGACTCTTAAAAACATCGACAAGAAAAAATACTCTTGATTCAATCAGATTTAAGCTTAAATCAAGAACCAAGCCTCTTAATTTGAGCGGATTTCCTTTTGATTTAATCTTAAATCTGATTGAATCCAGAGTCCATTTTCTTGTCAATGTTTTCAAGAGTCTGGACTCTAGATCCAATGTGTTTTTTTTCCCAGTGTATGTTTAATTTTAAGTTTAACTTGCAATAGCTGATATGGCTTGGTTCCTTTCTGCCAAACGCGGTTTATTCCCCCCCCCCCCCCCAAACATGTTTATTAAAAATTCCTTTTAAGTCGAATGGAAGTTCTCTTCAGTATCCTTGCACGAATTTGGATCCGGAATCTTCTACCACACGTCTAATAAATACACGTGTTCTCGTAACTTTTCAGCATTTCATTCCAATACCCTCCGTAAAATAAACGCAGTAAGCGCTATCCCAGAAGAGCTTCTCGGCAAATCATGTCATTATCCGACGGTGAAATATTTTCACCACGCGGTGCAGGACCAGGACCTGGCCCTCGATTGTCTGGAAATTGAGTTTCTATGTTTGAGATCTTATTGAAATCATGTAGATTGATGGGAGAGAAAAGTGTTGACGCTCTCGGTCCGTTGTTCGGAGCCCGCGACTCCGGGTCGGCTCTCCCCACTCGAGGCCCCGTCCCTCGCGCCACCGCTGCACGCTGTCTCTCTTGAAAAATGAACGCAGCTAGGTGTTTTTCGCGAAAAAAATTTAAGAGATTGTGAACGGGCTCCTCCGCCATCTCGGCGGAAACGATTTTGCCTCGTTTATTTTAAGCAAGAGGGTACCCTCAAGTTCTGTCGCTTAGATGGACCGCGTTAAGGAGAAAAGAACCAAGCCGCAATCAGCAATTGACAAATTTAACTGCACTGGGAAAAAAACACATTGGATCTAGAGTCCAGACTCTTTAAAACATTGACAAGAAAAAGGACTATTAATTGATTCAAGCAGCTTTAAGCTTAAATCAAAAGGAAATCAGCTCAAATTAAGAGGCTTGGTTCTTGATTTAAGCAAAAATCCGATTGAATCAAGAGTATTTTTTCTTGTCGGTGTATTTAGGAGTCTGGAATCTAGATCCAATGAGTTTTTTTTTCCAGTGAACCGGGCAATTTAATTTTTTGCAAGAAGACGTTTTTGCAGATTCTTTTTAATGTTTTCTGAAGTGAGAAATAGTACAAAAATCGAGTTAAAAGTGAGCAATTGAACTGCCTCGTGACGTCATTTGGCGGCATTTCCCTCGGAAACACGTGTATTTTAGCAACACTAACTGCAAATACACTTTTAGGCGATAACGTGATTTTTAATAGTCATGAAAATTTAAAAAATGGCCAAACCGTGGCAACAGTAGTGGACCCAAAGTAAAATTGTCCCTCCCCAAGCCAATAGAGCGTAATTTTCTGCGTTTTTGTTATAAATACGAGCTCTGTAACTGCATTTTTGCGAAAGTTATGGATGTTATAAGGTTATGACTGTAAAAAATGGCAATGCTATTTCCCTGCGGTTTTTGCCTAAAAGTAGCTAGATGTAGGCCCTAAATGACTTATACCATCATCCCCTAAAGTTTCGTACAACCCCCACCAGGTGACTTTTTGGCCGTTTTGCACACCCCTCTTTGTCTAAGAATGACCTAAAAATTCCTTTCTTTTTTTAGAGATTACGACCCACCTCTTGCCAATGGTTGGCCTGACATCAGTTTAGTCAGACTTTCAGTACTCTAAAAATTAAAAGCCGTTTAATTTCCTATAAAATCAATAATACGCGCAATTTTGGCCCCGCGCAAAGGCAAACGCGCTAGCGCTACATGAAATAATATTCGTTGGATTTCCGATGAAGAAATAAAATACAGCCGATCCGGTCGCGTGTTTTGCGACTTTGACCCCGGATATTTTTACTCAAGAGCAGGGAGAGCGATTGAGCAGTTAAATCATCATCGATTCCCGCAACGCGAGTGGACACGAAACGTCTCCTGCGGGTGGTGGAGGAAGGGCGGGGGATGTTCGACGGCGCACTGTGGATCGAATCAATTTTAGAGGTCGGACATAAAATTTTCCACTAAATCTGCAACTTATGATATTTAATTCATCACATTTAACATTTTAGGGGATGTTTCTATGCGAGATAATTTCACGAGGAAACCAATGGAACCACTTTTGGAACCTCAAAGTTCTGTATGTACGTAGTTATAAGCATTTAAAGTTTCCAAATTTTGTCCGACCTCTCCGATCGACTCACTCCGGTGTGCGACGTTCGACGGCGTCCTTAAAAATAATAGGTTGGCCGTTTGTCGAGATGCTCGGGTTGTCGTTTGGGGCTGAATTAGCGCTCGAGAACGTCATTCGCAGCCCGGTGACTGGTGAGCCCGGGCCGGACTCCATGAAAAAAAGGCCACCGCGCACCGGAAATACCGGGAGCCGGGACCCCGGTCCCCGCTGCACACGGAGGCATTCGACCCCTAAACCCGGTCATAACACCCGCAACTAGCCGCATTTGGGCCGCTTGCCTCGACCCCATCTTCGTATTTCTTTGATTTCTAAACGAAGGAACTTAGGTCCATTCCAAGGTTACACTGGAAAAAAACCACATTGGATCTAGAGTCTAGACTCTTAAAAACATCGACAGGGAAAAGGACTCTTGATTCAATCAGAATCAAGCTCAAATCAAGAACCAAGCCTCTTAATTTAAGCGGATTTCGTTTTGATTCAAGCAAAAATCCGATTGAATCAAGAATATTTTTTCTTGTCAATGTTTTCAAGAGTCTGGACTCTAGATCCAATGTGTTTTTTTTCCAGTGCAGCGGGCCAATTATTGAAACTGATGGACAAAGCGATCGACAAAGAAGACTTAGGGAGTATGGAGCGATCCTATTGGTTGACATGGTTGGTTCCTATAGACTATGCGGAAGAAAATGTTGGATCTTTGGTGGGTTGCCGTTACTCAGTCCATCACCTACCTCCTATGTCCATTGCCACCACCTGCTTCCACCAATAGGATCCCTCCAAATCCCTTTTGTCGTCTTTGTCTATAGCTCTGTCTATCAGTTTCAGTAATCGGCCCGCAGCAGGGTGATAGTTGAAATGGACCACTAGACAAGGTACGAATTTCAGCATTCTGATACATGTTGCGTAACTAAAATTTCACGTAAAACACGATGCGCACAGCAAAAATTACCGCAATTAACTCCTTACGAAGATATTTAATAATTCTTGATGCGTGAATTCAAACCACCCGCTCATGAAAACTCAATGCTCTACGTAATTCACATCGTGCGCTAAACGTTATATCATGACAGTCTCTGCGATGTAAAAATCTGGCAACCTCAATCTTGACGCTTTGGCTCAGCTATAGCACATTGCTGATAGTTTGAACAATACATGGTGGGAAATGAACATTGCTCGATTGAGAAGCTTGCTGAAACCGTTGTAGTGCGCGATTTGACTAACGTAGAGCTTTGAGTTTCTTGTGAGCGGGCAGTTCAAATTCCTCGTAACCAATGTGAAATAAAAACGTTAATATCTTCGTTAGGAGTTGGTTTCAGTAATTTTCGTTGTGTGAATCGTGTTCGACATGAAATTTTGGTTAAGAAACATGTATCAGATCGCTTAAATTCGTACCTTGTCTAGTGGTCCATTGATATACAAAGCGATAGACAAAGTAGACGTAAGGAATATAGAGCGATCCTATTTGTCGAAATAGGTGGTTCTATTAGACCAAGAGAGAAAATGATGGACTACTTAAAGGGTCTCTCGTGGGTTACCGTTCGTTAGTCTAGTGCCTACCTCCTCTGTCTATTGCAACCACTTGCCTCCAAAAATAGGATCCATCCATATCCGTTTGTAGTCTGTGTCTATCGTTCTGTCTATCAATTTCAACGATCAGGCTGCAGGAGACGAGGTACGAATTCAAGCATTCCGATGCATCTCTCTTATAATTTGGACTAGTGATCAGACCAAGTAGTTGCGGGTGTAAAAGTGGTACCATTTTTATGCCTGCATCTACTTGTTCTGATAATCTATCCAAATTATAACCAATAGGTGCATTATCGATGGCTTCCTTGTCAAAAATTAAATGCCACAGAGTTACAGATATCAATTTTGTGTTATTCCCGACGAAGGAATGCACATAGTTGCAGCGCTGCACTCCGAAGTTGCAAGATTAACAATCTCCTTTTTCTTATGAGAATATGATAACGTAACCTCTGTAAAAAAAATATTCATTTTTATTTTTGTAAGTGAGGAGAAGTTAGTGAAATCCTCATTTTAAAACGCCCAACAATTTATCAGTAAAAGTATAATTTGTGAGTGGAAATTTAGCGACGTTGAAATGTAGCCAGGCTTCTTCGTCTCGGGAACAACGATTAAAGTCTAATAAAATGAGCCATACGAGCTCGTTTACTGCGGAGTCAACTGCTAGGGAGTGTCGTTTGAGCGTAAAATGGAGTCGTTTGAAAAAAGTAGACGAGAAAACGATGCGAGTTGGGAGTTTTTTAATCGTAGAAAGAGTGCATCTTGACTTGAAGACGGTAAAAAATTTGAACCTGTACCAACAGATTTGAAAGGTTGTCATATGAGGTTTATTGTACCAACCTTTTATGTGCAAGTTTTTTTTTTTTTTTTTTTTTTTTTTTTTTTTTTTTTTTTTTTTTGTAGAAATGTCTCACTCTGCGGGCTGATAATTGAGATTGATAGACAAAGAGGACAGAGCAATCTTATTGGTTGAAACTGGTGGTTCTTATATGTAGGGTGTCCCAGGATTAAGTACGAATATTTAAGGAGTCGATTTTTCAGGTCAAAAAGAGACGTTTTTATGGTAGAACTTTTTTTCTAAAAACGCTTTTCCTGGGGGCCACCCCCCACCCCAGAGAATTTCGCTCAGGAACCGGAACCTGGACCTTCAGTCAGACCATTGTTTTTTAGCACATGAAAGAGACTTCGCGCTTAAAATTTTTCGCATCCACCCTCTAAAAGAAAACATCGAAAAGTCAGGGAATCTTCCAAAGTTCCTGAAAAATCAGGGAATTTTGGAATAAACAGGGTGATCCAAAAGCCCTGAACCACCAACACCAGGTATCACCTCTGTGACCTTTGATCTGATCATGACTGAGGCTAGTAATTTTGTGAGCGCTTGCTCCTAGGCCAAAGGAAACGGCTTTTGAGAACGCCTAACATTTTAATGAGACCACCGGAGGAAGGTACAAGAACCCCTTGGATTATATGGGTGATGCGATCCTATTGGATCGTCTCATATTAAAACTAGAAACTAACCCTGAAAAACCAGCGTAAATTTCGAATACCGTATTGCATTGCTAACCATTTCAAAGAGGAATTCCTTGTCTGAGTATAAATATCGCCTAAGAGCCCCGCGTAGCATAATTGCGGAGCGGAATCTATGCTCCCTACGGATCGACTCACAGCATTACGGAGCAGAATCTACTTTTTTTGTGGAGTGTCCTACATTTTTATCGTGCTGATTCCACTTCGCACTCATATCACTCGGGGTTTTTAGGAGCCATACAGGGTGATCCAAATCAATTGGCCAGACTGCAAGAGCCGAAACATTCCCAAACCCCCTCTTTAAATTATGATTTCGATTGTTTTAGATAATTTATGAATTCAGGGCATAAATTTCACGAAAGTACAAATATTCATGAGATTCGGTTCACAACCGTTGCCAAAATTCACGGAAAACGAGCTTCTCTCCGAACTTTTTTGGGGGGGGGAGGGGGGGGGGGGACGTAGCTCCGCCTAGGGGCACTTTTGGTCAAAAAATCATGCAGCAAAAAAGTCTTATTTTGACCCATAGAACACGCTCCTTCAGTCTGGCCGTTTAACCCGTGATCACCCTGTATAGACTCCGGCACCGAATTTCACTCCTCGATTTTCAACAGCGTGCACTGGGGAAAAAAAAAAAAAAAAAAACACACATTGGATCTAGATTCCAGACTCTTAAAAACATCGACAAGAAAAAATACTCTTGATTCAATCGGATTTTTGCTGAAATCAAGAACCAAGCCTCATAAATTGAGCGGATTTCCTTTTGATTGAATCAAGAGTCCTTTTTCTTGTCAATGTTTTCAAGAATCTGGACTCTTGATCCAATGTGTTTTTTTCCAGCGTGGTTTCCGGAAAATTATTTTGAAAAATCCGAGTTATTGGTCAGGTTTTTAGGTGGGAAAGCGGAGTGTGAGCGGCGGGAAGCAGGATCGAAGAGACGAGGCGAGGGTGACCTGGCAGTCCCCGAGCCCCGACAGTCAGTCCTGGCACTAAAAACCGACTTACTTAATTCTCGAATCATGCACTTTCCGGGGGTTTTTTGAAAAGTTCGCGATGATGGATGTGCTTTGTTTGCCCGCGCCCGCCTCCCCCTCGCCCCCTCCACCCCGCACCCCTCGTCCAGTCCGGGGTTAACTCGACGCTCCGCAGCGAGGCTGGAACTAATGTGAGCTTTAGTTTGGCTCTGTTTCATGCCGGACTCTCCTCTTAGTTCTCCACCGAAACAAGCCGCGTTGCCACCTCTTCGCCTCCACTGGAAAAAATGCTCGAAAAACATTTTTTCTTTAAAATTCAAAACAAAATTCTCATTGATTAAATAATTACAGGGTTGTCACTGTTAGGGAATACCGGGAAATGTCAGGAAATTTTAACAAGTCAGGAAAATCTAGAAATGTTAGGGAAAATGACGGAAGTGTCAAGGAAAACTTGTTAAGTCATCTGTGTTTGCCTTCTGCAATTGGTTTCATGAATTTTTTTACACGAAAACGGCTGTGCGGACTCAAGTGCTAATTTCAGTGAATTTTCTGCATAGTACAAAGCATTTTCCTTAAAATTTTCCAAGGAATCCGCACAAACGTTCTTTTGCAAAAAAACGTAATTGCCCGGTTAAATTAGGCAATATCTGATGTGGCTTGGTCCCTTTTTGCTACACGTGGTCCAGATTGCTGAACAGCTAAACTAACAATGCGAGGACGCGTGAAGCATCTCGCAGTGATGAAGGCGCACACGCCATTTTTCCTTTTCCTATAGCTGTAAGCTGCAACCCTTCTTTTCGCTTCAGCAATAAATTGCAACAGACTTATTGCACACGGAGACAAAAACTTCATGCGTGGGACCCGAAGTTGAGGCCATATGGATCTCTGAAGTTTTCGGATCACCTATCTAAAAACTTGAGGTCCAACTGCCGAAGTTCGGGTCAGACATCCGAAGTACTTCGATATACCGAAGGGTTCGGGTCACACATCTGAAGTACTCGGGTACATACTGAAGTGCTTCGATGTCTGACCCGAACTTCGGCAGCTGGACCTCAAATTTTTAGATACATGATCCGAAAACTTCAGAGATCCATATGACCTTAACTTCAGGTCCCATGCACGAAGTTTTTTTCTCGGTGTATCTTGGGCCCAGCCCGAGTCAAATTGAACCGACTGTCTCTTCTAAGGGAGTTACAGACGGCAGATGAGGAGGGAGGAGGTGGGAGAAAGCGCCAGTATGTTACAACCTTGAGACATCCCTACCGTCGACTTTGCTTATTAAAAAGTCTTCGGCAGCTGGACCTCAAATTTTTAGATACGTGATCCGAAAATTTCAGAGAATCCATATGACCTCAACTTCGCGTCCCACGCACGATGTTTTTTTCTCCGTGCATAACTTGTATAATGCTACGTCGACATCTTTTTGTTTTCGTTGTTTCCTCGGATTTTGGCAACGTTGAAATGTTGATAGGCCGTTTTTCTCGAGCGCGGGAGGTTTGGCCGCGGTGGCAACCCGCGGCGCGGCGGCGGCGCTGAGCGGCAGAGGAGGTGTTTTATGAGGGTGATCCTATTGTTGCCGGTCGTGCGTCGGGATTTATAACGCTAGAATACAATAACACACTTCGATGAGCTTTATTTGTTTAATAATCCTGGGCAAGGTCGGGGGTTTTTTGAGGACGACGAGCTTGTTACGAATTCATCGTCGTTTCGAAACTCGGATTTTTCAGCGGGATTCGTATCCTCGCATCAGCAGCGGACGGAGAGAATGAATAAATGAAGCGTGTAGGATCGTATCAGCCGTGTAACGGTATAGAGCAGTAATCAACGACCCAGTGCAGTGGGTCAGTTGCGCTGGTCACAAACACTGGAAAAAAAAGCACATTGGACCTAGAGTCCAGACTCTTAAAAACATCGACAAGAAAAAGTACTCTTGATTCAATCAGAATCTAGCTTAAATCAAGAACCAAGCCTCTTAATTAAGCGGCTTTCGTTTTGATTCAAGCAAAAATCCGATTGAATCAAGAGAATTTTTTCTTGTCAATGTTTTCAAAAGTCTGGACTCTAGATCCAATGTGGTTTTTTTTCCTGTGAACTCGTATTTTAATACTTGCTTCTTGCAGGACAGCTGAAATTGATAAGATTCGTCCTAACAGCAACTTTTTACGTTCAACGTAAACTAATACACCGCGCTTTGAAAAAGTCGGTTTATTTATTAATTATTATTAATTATTTATTAATCCACTGCGGTAGGAACATCCTTGGTTTCTTCTACCTTATGCTTTCACCCAAGTCTCACGTTGAGTAACCAGAGTAAGTGTGTCTTCTACCTTATGCTTTCACCCAAGTCTCACGTTGAGTAACCAGAGTAAGTGTGTGTTTCCCTTGTCTGCTGAAAGCAAGGTGGGAGAAACGAAGGGTGCCACTGCCGCGGTGGGTGACGTCAAAAACAGACTATTTCAAACGCGATATCTCGGTTAATATTGAACGCAGGAAGTTTTTGTTTGGACGGATCTTATTATTTTTATCTTATTTACAAGATTTAAGCATCAAAAAACGATTCGTCGACCAGCGCAACTGACATATTTTTGAATTTCATCTGAACCCACTTTTCACATTTTCGTCAACTGATCGAATTCGTCGTACTTGCTAAGTGAGAGGGTTGTCAGAGAGCAGTGGCAAATTCTGAAAGTTGGCAACACCTTTTTTTCCTCCATTTTATTGCATGCAAAACAATCGATTCTTAGTAAGTCAGCTTGCCTCGCCTGAAATCGATATTTTTAATGGATTTAAGTGGAGGAAAGAACAGTCTTGTCAACTTGCAAAATCGCCATTTCGAAGCCTGATTGTTGTCAGCGAGCAGTATGACAGTATGAGCGTCATTTTCAATGCAACAACAGCAAATCCACGCTTTTTCTTGAGAAAGTTGTATTTACTCCTGTCAGGTGCGGAATGGGAACCATGCTCTGGGGCAATTTTTAGACCAGTTTTCAAAATGGAGGAGTCATGAAATAAGATTTTCCACTCAGCCTTTCCTACAAGGCTCATTTTTTGAAAATCAAATTTTTTCACTTATTGCCTTCTCCGATAACACGGCGATCCAGCAGGGCGATTTCTGAAATTGATAGACAAAGCGATAAGTCAAAGGGTAAATGGTACGATCCAATCGGTGAAAATGGGTGGCTGTAATGTACAGAGGAGATAAGTAGTCGACTATTTAACGGCAAGCCACGAGAGATCCCATATTTAGTCCACAATATGTCCCCCCTCAGTCTGCAACGATCACTCGTTCCAACCAAGAGCCTCTTTTTTCCCTCTTTTTTTTGTCTATTTTGTCGACAGCTTCGTGTATCAGATTCAATTATCAGCCAGCGGTTGTAGCTCGAAAGAGTTAGCTAATATGCGGCAGGCCCAAACTTCGCTTTTTTCCCCATTTAGGTCCATTAGAAATAATCGATTCTATGCCAAAAAACCTATATCGATGATAACAGATTGCTTTACACACGTTCAAAATGAACGAAACCCAGGGTTGCTAGCTTGCGACGATCAATAATTTTGGCAGCACACGGTCATTCAGGGGTGGCCATAAGCATTTAAGCGCGGTACAACCGTCACTGGCGAATCTTAAAATTTGGCAACACGTGTTTTTACTCCATTAAAATCTATTACAAATATTGATTTTAGGTGAGAATGAGCTGCCTCACTGGGAATCGACTATTTTACACACGTTTGAATGGAGGAAAAACCGTGTTGTCAACTTTCAAGAATTGCCCTCTGCGCACTGTGGATCGAGCCCTCAGAACCATGCTACACGTTAAATTGTTGACTACGACTGCAAAATGTCAACGTTTATTCCATCCTATAATTAATTCTAAAGGAGTGTGAGTGCTGCAGAAAAAACATGAATGAGAAAATCAAGGGAAGAAATGTTATATGTTTCAAACTAACTAAAATATTATCACGTGAAGTTTCCAATGTGCGTCAGCCCTCTTCTATCAACTCGCTCCACCGCGGGGCCGACATCAAGATTGTGCGACGGTGTGAGAATGATCGACAACATTGTTGACTCGGCTCAGTAAAACTGTGGCGACGACCTGAAAGTTGTAGTTCCGTCACTGAAATTCGGGAGCACCATTTAAGAGCCGAATGTAAACATATAGTCAAGCTCATCTGGACGGACACGAGGCCATAAGACAACAGAGTATTAAAGTCGTTAAAAGGTCATAAAAGCAAGTCTCGACTCTGCATCGTGTCATCACCCCGCCGGATCCCACATAAAACCAAGTCAATATGTTATTCCTCGACTTTGACGAAAGGTCGAGCGCGCGTGCAGGGATGAGAGAGAGAGAGGGTGCGAAAGAGGAAATAGCTGAAGTGCTAAGGAGAGAATAAATAATTAGAAAATGAGAAGGTGTATTAACGTGAAATGGTAATTAGTAAATTCACTAATCAGGCAATGTTAATATTATTAAAGTGTCTGCTATCAGTAATAGCCGAAAAAATTAGGAAATTCCATGTTATCAAGGAAAAAGAATAACTAAGCACAGCAAAATATATCAAGTTAGGAAAAATGAAAACTTTATTAAAATTAAAAGATAAAAACTTGAAAGAAAATATAATTCTAACTTTACTAATCAGGCAACGTTAATATTATTGGGGTGGCTATTATCAGTAAAAAACGAAAAATCAAGAGATTCGATGTAATCAGGAAATACTTTTAAAGAAAATTTAAAAAAAAAATCGGTTACGGATCTGGAAATGTTGAGTGCTATGCTTCAAGCATTTTTAAAAATTTGATATAATTTGATGTAATCAAATAGTGTTTTAAATCCAAAGAGTGTCAATTTACTCGAGTGAAAAATCAGGTAGTCTCGTCAAAAATTACGGATATGTGCAGAAGTTAATATGATCTTGCCCCTCTAATCCGACGTTCCTCTCACGAAAGAACGTAACTAAATTTCAGTGTTGCTAAGTTTCCTCTCGCAACTTTTACTTTTACCAGGAGCATCATGGGCATTTCTAGCTGAAAATTTCACCGATTTTTCCTCTGATCTCGTGCAAAAATCAGACAAGTTTTGGACAAAATTTGCGCAGGTATATTTGCGTCAAGTCTGCAACCTTTGAGTGGAGTTGCGTTCTTTTTTACGGGAAATGATGAATCTAGGAATTAATTTTCGAAAATTAGCCGTTCAGGGATTTTTATGGTCAGTTCAACAGTTAACCGATCCCTCAAAGAAACAGAGGAATACCGACGGTCAAGAGAAATCGTAATTTCCCTAACGGAAGAACTTAACTCTATTTTAATGTTGCCAAATTTTCTCCCGCAAATTACATATTGACCAGGAGAATCTTGGGCATTTCTAACTGAACATTTCACCGATTTTTCCTCAAATTTTTTGGAAAAATCAGAAGAATTTTAGTTAAAAGTGGTATAAATACGTCCCTTTTAATAAATTAATTGTTTGAATCAATTTGGCAACCTTGGAATGAAGTTACGTTCCTTCCTCCGGGACGCAACGCAGGGTCGCAAAATTTCATGAAAAATAAAATCATGAAATTCCAGAAATTCATAAAAAATTTTTAAAGACACCTACTAGTTCCTTTTCATGTTCGAAAACTGAAAAAATTGTGACTCTCTTCTATTTTTATGTGTTTGAGTGCGAGTTGCATACTCTAGCCCCTGAAATATATGAAATATTTCACTGCATTATGAAATTTCATGCAATATTTCACTGAAATTTCCAATGTTTCATTTCTTTCATACATTTCATGCCACCCTGACGCGACGAAATGAGCGCGCGAAGGAAATGAAGGGGGCCAAGCTTGGCAAGCCTGATTGAAAGATTGATTATCATGTCGGTGAAGGGAACGGCGAGGCAGAGCCTGAGTGTTGAGGTTCAATGAAATTGATGAATCGCCGGGTGAATTTATGAGAACTATCGAATCCACATGCGGCGGCAATGTGTTGAAATTCTCCCATCGAAAATTCAAGTGCGCGGACAGTGGAGCTGAAGGGACGCGGCAGGCGTCACCATTTTCCTTCCTCTGGGACCCGGTTCCGTTGATTCGGACGAAGGTACGGATGATTTCGCCGGCGAAATTAATTTTAAACAAACGACTGTCGTTCAGAGCTGTATTCACAAATGGATCGCGTTGAGAAGAAAGGAACCAAGCCACGTCAACTATTGCCAGATTTAACTGGGCAATTTAATGGAGGTGTTGCATGTGTGAGGAATTTGCGATTTGACTGTTGATTCTCTTGTAAACGTTCGCGAGAAACACGATGGTGCCCGTGGTTTTCTCTGAAATCATCTCCCAAGCTCAAAAAAAGCTCTCAAGTTGAGGAAAAAATGAAGGGGATATCCCACGCTATCTTGAGAGTCCACCTCTACATCAAGACGAAATCTCCATGCACAGACAGGGAGCAAATACATTGATAGGGCTGCCACTTTATTTAGGGACTCTAAAGCTGAAAACACGGCATCACTGCTAATGTATTTGCTCCCTATCTTTGCATGGAGAGTTCGTCTTGATGTAGATGTGGACTCTCAGGATAGCGTGGGATATCCCCTTCATTTTTGCCTCAACTTGAGAGCTTTTTTTGAGCTTGGGAGTTGAATTCAGAGGAAACCAGTAACACCATCGTGTTTCTCGCGAATTTTTACGTATGAATCAATAGTCAAATCGCAAATTCCTCACACATGCAACATCTTCATTTCTTGCATAGTGCGAAGCAAATTCCCTAAAATTGTTGTAGGAATCCGCAGAATTGCCTAGTTCAACTTGGCAATAGCTAATGTGGCTTGGTTCCTTTCTGCTAAACGCGGTCCAAATCATCAAAACGAAGTGCAGCAGAGTCTCCATGGAGCTCTCGCACGTGTGGGGCAATTTGTGATGTATTTACGTTTCCAAGCGTAAACGCGAGAAACACGATAATGCCACTGGAATGCCACTGGTTTTCTCTGAAACGAAACCCAAAGCTCAAAAACTGCTTTCAAAGTTGAGATTGTAATGGAGGAGATATACAGTACCCTAAGAGTTCACCTCCGTATCGAGTATCACACAACTCATGTGCTTCACTCCCGCAAAAATTATACCATGGCCAAGCCACCATTTGGTGACATAACCCTGGTCTTACAACTTAACGCTAAACCCGCCCCTCCACGCCACGCAGAACATAACGCGCCTTCATTTCAGCGAGATGCCTCATGCCTCGCCGGAATGTTGGTTTAGTTTCTTAGCCAAAGGAAACGTTACCGACGCTTGCGATGAATCTTAATGACATTAAAATCCGTCCAGAAGATTTATTCTTGAATCAGGAATGGAATTGCTTAAATCAAGCAGGTTTCTGTTTCCTAAAAGCGACTTTCTCCTTCGTATTAGAAGGCGTACTTGGTTTTTGATTCAAGAGAAATTTTTTCCAGGCATCAAATAGAGCATTCCTATCTAAAGTAAGTAGCATTATTGTCGCAGTCGAATTTTTACAAAAATATTTGATGCTTATATGCATAATGATGTATGGAATGACTAGATAAGTGATTAAAACTGGAAAAATTTCAGCCGACAGTGAGATTCCTCCAAGTTTTTAAAATGACCAATTGGATTGCATTTTGCAAAAAGGAACCACTAGCATTGCAATGATGCTAAGATTGTGCAACTTCTTCCTTTGCAATAAAATTGTGGAAATTGTGAAAAACTATGAAATTTAGATGGTAATTTTTGTCTTTTTACAGTTTTTAAATACAGTAAAATAGAAACTATTAATGGATAATCGGGTTTTTCCTCCAAGACAAAGGAAGTTGCATTATCTTAGCAACATTGCAATGCTAGTGGTTCCTTTTTGCAAAATGCAATCCAATTTATCGCTGCACTGCTAGGGTGGCAAAACGAAGCTAGGATTTCCAGCTCAAGAGGAAATGAGCGAATTTGTGAGTACGGTTTGGCCACGAAGCCCTCACGATCTCGCACAAATGACGTCACGTCTCGTCACATAAGTCACGGCGGATGTAAAAAATCGCCGGGAAATTACATCAAAGCGAGTTATTGTTCCCTCACTCAAAATTCCGCTCAGCTCTTGTTGACCCTCATCGCCGAATCGTTGACCTCTAGACTCGTGCCTCGACTTTACCCTCCCCTCTTTTATTTCGAAATTAGATTCACGCCGTCTTTGTTTTCAGGTGGTTCACCTGGGGCTCTTTTGCGGGGTCGAAAAAAGTGCTTCATACTTCACCGATTCGTTGTACGGTTAAAATGATATTTTTCAAGCTTCTAATCCTAAATGGAATGACAGTTGTTTCAAAGTGCCGTATTGTTAACATCTTTGAAAAAGTAATGATGATGAATATGATTTTGAAATCGTGTATGGATCGTAAACCTCAAATAATTAACTAAACGAATGAATAAATAGTTGGTTAAAGAAACTTGTGTCCACACAGTGTTAAATTGAATCAAACGCACATGGATCACATATGATTTAATCCATTCAGAGTGTTTTTTATAAATGCAGCTTCTGTAGGAACTTTCTTCATTTCTTTCATGTCGAATATTTTTTAATAATTATTATTGTTTTTTTGTTGCAGGTATGTACAATCAGATTTCGGCTCAATTGACTTGTGTGCATGAAAACTTTCTACTACTTCGTTAAAATTCACGAATTGAGGTGAGTTTCGACTCAGCGTCAAAATGTTAATCCTCATTAAAATCTTTCTCATCCCCTCCCACCCTAAAAAAGACTCCGGTTTTATAGTTAAACCGTGATCGTCATTTTTTCGCGTAACTAAATTAAATCATGCATTTATATCAAGGTATAATTACATATATCTGCGATCACGAAGGAGGCTGTGAATTCCGCCGATTCCTTATTTTTGGAGTGTAAATTCTGCGGATTGTCCACCGTCCCGAACTGTAAATTCCGCCGATTTTCCATTTTTCTAAAGTGAAAATTCCATTTTTAAAAAGACATAATTTTCCTTACCTCTAAGTGGCGCTATGAGTTGAACCAAGGATGATAGCAGCTGTTGTTTGATGACGTTAAAAATACACAGTAAAACGCATTTTAAGGGTGTAAAGAGCCCCACGTCGTATAACTTTTGGATTAAAAACTACAATTTGGTTGAACTGAAAGAACATATAGTTTTAGTCGCGCAATCAGTCATAGATAGCAATCGAGTACGATTCATCTGATGCAGGCAAAACACCTTAACGTGACAAAGGCTCCGTACCGTTCTAAAAACATTTTCCTTTTACACCTTCGGCGGAATTTACAATTACTCGCGGAGAACAGTAGGCGAAAACATTTTTCGTGGCTTGGAAAATCGGCGGAATTTACCAGCGTCCGATCACTAAAATGATATGAGCTTTATGCAACAAGCAATTTTTTCTCATTCAAGTTCTTAGCGGAGAGTAGACAAAGGGTTGACACGAATAAATGGATATGTAATGAAAATTCATCAGTAACCACGAAATTCCACGAAAATTCCCAAAACTTCCGGCTGTTCTGTCTGCTGTCCTTCGCCCCTTCTTCTAACTACGAAAGCCAAGTGACAAAATCTTGGCTTACAATAAATATAATTCATTGTTTCCCTAACGAAGAAACGTAACTTAATTCCAATGTTGCAATATTCACTTCAACAATTCAATGTTTTTTAGGAGACTTTGCAATTTTTCCCTAAAATTATGTTGATTTTAAGTTTATTTAAAGTAAAATCAGTGGCATTTTTGGTGGTCCCCATAACCGTTTACCGGTGAAAATACAAATTGCTAGTGGGAACTTCGCAACCTTGAGGTTTAGTTACGTTCTTTCATTGGGGATACAATGAATTGGTCGAAAAGTATGTCTTTTTTAAATCATCCCTAAGCCCTTAAAATTAACACAAAATGTTAAAGATGGAGTCACCGTGTTAGAAAAAAAAGAACCGAAGAAAAAAGGAAGAAAAAATTGTTTGGAAACTCGTTTCGGGGCGTGCAAGGCTAGGTCAGCGCGAGGTTCTCACGAATAGCCAGTGGGCACTTTCCCAGATCAGTATGGGGGTCGGAAATCGTCTTCTTGAAAAGTCACTCTGCAGTTGGAGACTTACGAAGTTAGAAAGAACAGGTGCGGAAATGAATAATGTATTCGGTGTAACGCAGCCCTCCTCTCTTCATCAGAACCCTTTCAAGTCGTTCGGGGTGTAGATTTTAGGGTACCTATACATTTTTAATCACATCATGACAGTCTCGTCTTTTTAACTCCTCGCGGATGCACCATGGAAGCGCTGTATGTACTTACTCTGTGAAACTAAAGCCGCATGGACCAGACACCCCGTCATGTATCTATATTTCAGGAAGAGTTAACTTGATCGGTAATGGAGATAACAGTTGGTCCTTTTTCTCAAGAATTTGGGTCAGTGGCATCTAAGTTCTGCAGGATTGTAGTATAGTTTTTTGGAAGTAAAATTTTGTTGAAAGAACCAAAAAGTTTCCGTTCATCTGCGCGTATTTTTAGAATAACATGCATCATAAATGGACTGAGTTAAGCAGAAAAGAACCAACCTACATTTTGGAAAAAATTGAGTTGTGAGTGGTTTTGAACTCGACCACTACTCTACTATCGATCGCCAACAATTCGAAGTTTTTGTTAGAGCAAATTTTGCAGAAATTGAACTTGAGGTTTACCTTGTACACTGAGTCTTATGCAGGAGCTAAACTTTAAACCTCTTTTTCTCGGTTCGATCCCGATGTGGCTTGGTTCCTTTCTGTTTAACTCCGTCCAAATGTCTCAGCAAGGAAAATCGGCAATAATTTAATTAGACCCAGTAGAAGATCATCAAAAGCTTTATCATAAAATCTACGTGCAGGAGAGTCTAAAAATAATGTTTTTTGAACCATCGTTTTTGTAGGCCTCCAAAAAGTGTATCGACAAACTATTCAATTTTGTTCGTGGAATGAGGCCCATATTTCCGTTAATGGGTCGTATTTAGCGATGAAAAACTTATGGCGGGCCCTTATAACGGGAAAAAACCAAAAAGCTCTTTAAAAATGTTAGCAAAACACTTCTAAGGGAAGGAGGAGGTCAAGATCATGGGAACGTAATAATCCAGGCTCTAGCGCTGCCGTGCTACGTAAAAATGCCGTATGAGCATTCGAATGTTGTCAAATTTCCCCTCGGATATTACTTATTTTTAAAGAAAATTTTAAATATTTTGCCTCCAAAGTTTCAGAATTTTTAGATCAAATTACAAAACGAAATTCTCTGAAAAGGCGGAAGAGAAATATGCATACATTTTCTTAAAATTGCGTGACTTGTCGAAGAAAATTTGGCAATGCCCGATGGCTCATACGGCGTTCTTCCGTAGCGCGGTAGAGCGGGTCATAAATCCAGGTGTCGCGAGGAGGCGATAATGCGCTCCACGTTACGCCCTCATTGGAATTTGAATCAATTTTATGAGAGGTAACCTTTCATCGGTCTGCCCGGGCCGGGCCGAACCCGCAGGCGTGATGGGGGGGGGGGGTTGGGTTGGGGTTGGGGGTTGGGGTTGGGGGTCGGTACGGGGCAGCGAAACCCGCAACCGGGGGTCGGAGCGCGAACGCAAGAAAAACTCGGATTGGTGCAATCCCCCGAGAGTCCCTCATTCTTTATTCAGGACCTTATTTCACTTCTCGCTAGAGCTGAACACTTTCACTTGTTAATCATTCATGGTCCTCCGTCTGCAAGCGCCTTTGACTCCGACAAATGTTAGCGAGTCCTCCAATGACTCACGGAAGAACCGCGCTCTCCTCCATAAAATTACCACCCTAATTGAGTCATTCATTTGTCTTCCCTCTCGCCGGCCGACCTGTGCCGCGCTGGAGGTCACGCCAAGGACGCGTCAAGAACCAAGCAGACCAACACTGAGCATTCTCCCAGAAATCCAACCGTCATAAAAACACTGAATCTCGTGTTCATGTGACATTAGAGTTCTTAAGATGACACTGAAAACAAAGTTACGGGCTGTCTAGACATACTGTTTGTTCCGGGCTCAGAGGCCCTAAGTTTCGGGTGCTTGAGCCGTAGCTTCTATCGCTCCGGCTGCCACGCCCGCAACTTTCGGCCTCTGAGCCCGGAACGCGGACGGGTTGGCTATAAGCCTGTAAGTACGGCTTCCACGGCCGGAGCTCTGTTTGTAGTGTAACACTTACTTAATGGCACAATGAAGTACCAAATTGTGTTCAAAAGTAAAGAACCTGTCGGGAGAACGGTCCTATTGGTGTTCTTTGGATTGTATTCCCTTACACATGCAGTGCCTCCTCGCAGTCGAGGCTAAATGGAGCTCTTGCATATGTAAGGGGTTTGCGATTCAAGTGATTTTCCTTGCTTTTTTTTTAAAATTCCGCGAGGTTCACGATCAAAGACATGAAGACAAAGTGCTCGTATCTAAAAGCACGGGAAGAAGTGAAGCGATTTCATTTGAACTTGTCCTCTTCATTTTTCCATATTTCTTCTTCGAATCTCATTTTAAATGCCTAAAACGAACAGACTAATAAAGTTGGGATGGTGAATTTTTATGAAAAACCTATTTAGGCTTGGTAACAAGCAGGAATCTTACAAGAATCTCAGATAAAGTTCCTGCGAATCCATGCGCGGGAAACGAAATCTTGATTTGAATTTGTCCTCTTGATTATTCCACATTTCTTCTTCTAATCTCGTTTTATTTGCCTAAAACGAATAAATAAATAAAGTTGGGATGGTGAATTTTTATAATGAACCTATTTTGGCTGGTAACAAGGAGGAATCTTACAGAAATCTCAGATAAAGTTAGTTTTTCTGCTGATCTAACCAATAGGAGAAGTGGCTTCATTTTCTTCTTCTAGCGCTCCGTCTTCAATTCTTCATGTCTTTGTACACGATGGTGCCTCTTTTTCTGAGATGAAATCCAAAACTCATAAAAGCTCTCGAAGTTTAGGCCGTAAAGGAAGGGATATTCCACGCTACCGTGAAAGTCCACCTCTTTATCAAGTCAAACCATCCATGCAAAGACCTGGAACACATTTTTTTTTAAATCAGGGAGTGGGCCTAGCCAATCATTCTGAGTACATACGAACCTAGGATATCCTGGACTGGTGTACAGGGTTGCCACAATCAAGGATTACCGGGAAATGTTAGAAAATTTTAAAATGTCAAGAAAAACGACGAAGGCGTCAGGAAAAAATGGTTAAGTCACCTTTATTTGCTCTCTAGAGCAGGTATGACGTTATGAAGAACAACCTTCATCTGACCACTATTTCAAATGGAAATGTTGCATGTGTGAGGAATTTACGATTTGACTATTGATTTTTATGTGAAAGTTCGCGAGAAACACGATGGTGCCACTGGTTCTCTCTGAAATCAACTCCCAACCTCAAAAAAAGCTCACAAGTTGAGGCCAAAATGGAGGGGATATCCCACGCTACCCTGAGAGTCCATGTCAACATCAAAACAAGCCTCCATGCAAAGATAGGGAGCAAACACATTGACAGGGCTGCCACTTTACTTGGAGACTCCAAAACTGAAAACACAGCAACCCCACTAATATATTTCCTCCCTATCTTTGCTTGGAGAGTTTGTCTTGATGTAGAGGTGGACTCTCCGGATAGTGTGGGTTATCTCCTCCATTTTGATCTCAACTTGAGAGCTTTTTTTGAGCTTGGGAGTTGATTTCAGAGAAAACCAGTGGCACCATCGTGTTCCTCGCGAACTTTTACGTAAGAATTCGTTGTCAAATCGCAATCCTCACACATGCAACATCTTCATTGTGTGTTTTTAATAATCTGGCAAGCATTCAATCATCAGATAATTTGACCAAAATCAGGTGATCGTCAGGGAATTTCATTTTCCAAATTTTGCGGCAACCCTGAGCGCGGCAACACGAAGTCAGCCCCGCGGTCTTGATTACGGCGAACGGGGAGCTCACCAGGATGCCAAACGTGCGAACGGCCGATTCGGCACACCCGTCGAAACGAAAGAAGCGGGCAAAGCCATCGCGCCGAGTTTTATAAGTATTATTATACAGTGCTCCATACGACATCCACACTTCGCGCCATCCGACACGGAGTGTTTTATTGTTACATTCTGCTCTTACGCTCTTTGCATACCATTTAGACCACCCGCGCTAAATGCGCGATGCAAAACGCAGGCCGCATCCCCTCCCCGCCCCGCCCCGCCCCTCGTGCATCTTGTAATGGGCCCTCCGATGCTGTTCTTCGCCTTTTTACCCCCCCCCCCCCCCTCCCCTTTCAGCACTCTTTTTAGAGCGTTTTCTTGCGTCGGGGATTGGTCTTCCCGGCAGATTCCGCCTGTGTCAATAAGTTGCGCGCCGAGGTTTGCTCCTGTGGTTTACAACGTCTTAAGTTTACCCGCTCTCGAGCGCTGGCTCTTGACACTTTCCGCGTGTTTTCGTTTACGTGACTTCGGGAGGTAACGCGCCCGCACCTTACGATACCGACACCCTCTCCAGATTTCCTGCGAGTCTCGAGCGCGGTGTTTCCGACCCGTGTTTTCCGTCTTCGTGTTTGATGTTACCGCACCGTGGTTGACGCTGTATGGGAATTCGGAAAATGTTAGATTTTTCCTGAAAATGCGTACACTTGAAAAAAAAACACATTGGATCTAGAGTCCAGACTCTCGAAAACATTGGCAAGAAAAAGGACTCTTGATTCAATCAGATTTAAGCCTAAATCAAAAGGAAATCCGCTCAAATTAAGAGGCTTGGTTCCTGATTTAAGCATAAATCCTATTGAATCAACACTGGAAAAGAAAGAATCTTAAATTTGCCGCCAAGAAGTATTTCTTCTTAAATCAAGAATTTTATCGGTTAATTTTGCTGGGTATACTTTTTTGCTTAACCCAAGCATTATTTTTCTTGAATCAAGAAAAAGTCAGCTTAAAGCAAGATGAAGAAAATTCTTGGCGGCAAATTCAAGAATTATCATGCTTGATCCAAGCTACTTTTTTTTCAGTGAAGAGTATTTTTTCTTGTCAATGTTTTTAAGAGTCTGTACTCTAGATGCAATGTGTTTTTTTCCCAGTGTATACAAAAATGTCAAAATGAAAAAAATAATATATATCTCGGAAATATAAATATAAATTACATAACGCTCAAAGGCGGAGAGGGGTCGAGGAGAACGTTACGACCCTAAAAATTTGACGAGGAAATACACCCTCGAATCAATCGGAGTTTCAATTTCGCTTGAGTTTAGACGGAGCCAAGTTTCTTCATTTAGGCGGATGTCCCTTTGATTCAAGCATTTCTTGTTAAATATTTTAAGAGTCAGGACTCTGGATTCAAGACACCTTTTTTTCCAGTGTAGGGGCCTGCGTCTCCCCAGCGTTTCAAGGGGGAAATAATGGGGGGAGGGGGGTCAAAAATGCCTAATAAGTGAAAAAAATGTTTAATATTTTTGACCAATCATCACTAAACGAGAATTAGGGTTGATCCTCGGATTTAAAATCTAAATTCACTAAACAGTAATATAAAATCGACAAACGTGTAAGGCATGACTTTCATCTTACTTTAATTACCTATTAATAGCGCACAAAATGCTCTACTCGACGTATTTAAAATATGCCTTAATCACCACCGATTTATTCGAAGTATTCTATTTATTAGATTATCACCATAGATTTCATTCCTTGGATTGGCAGAGTGAGGTCTGTGCTACCCTGTCTCTGTCCAAGTACCGACTTGTGAACAGTAGCGATACCTGTAGCTTGGTAGCACTAGTTTTCCCTCTTTCAAATGTATGCAAAACATTCGATTGTAGGTAAGGCATTGTGGCTCTCCTAAAATCGACTTTTTAATGTATTTAATGAGAGGAAAAACAGTGTTGCCAATTTTCAAGAATCGCCACTGCTCGTAAATCAAGTAGATGTCTAAACCTAGCGTTCTGAGGAGAACTTTTATGTATGTGCATTCGAACGTTGCCTATTCTCGACAGATGAAACTTAATTTTTTTTTGAAAACTCTAGAGTCAATTTTTTCATCGGATTTGATCCACTATTTATTTTCCATGAAGACTTCAAGGTAAAATAGTCATAATTTTTTCAAGAGCAAATATTTCATCGGTTCAAATTTGGCGACACTTGAATGTTCACACAACACATCGAACATTGACTATTCTCGCCGGATGAAACGCAAATTTTCTGGAAAACTATCAAGAACATACCGTCAAAGTTTTCAAAGGATCTCACCCCCAGTTTACTTTATTGTCTCTAAAAATTAAGAGAAATTAAAAAAAATTATTTAAAATAGAGAAATCATGGTTTTTCTCAGTAGTGAATATTCCATCGGTTCAAATTTGGCAACGCATGAATGCCGATACGGCGTTATTCCCCAGGACGACAGCATTGCTCTTCGGCGGGGGACCCACTGCACCCAGTTGGCCTACCAACATATTGACCGGGCACATAAATAGTGTCATATCCCAAAATGGATTTATCCGAGGCGTCTGGCATCTGGCATACATTCAAATTATACCCTGCTGAACGTTCCGCTGTTTGTTTTCCCTGAAGTGTATTCACTTGCTCGAAAAAACCGCCCGCCCCCTCCCCACCCCTCTCTCGGTAAGTCCTCCCCGGCTAACTTCAGCCCCTCCCCCCTCTCTCCTTCTCTTTCATCCTTCTCTCTCGCCTCCAACTTCTTTATCTTCGGCGTCCTGTGCCATTTGTTTTCTTATTTAGGTTATCCCACTGGGTTCTGTTGACATCGCGAATTCTGGAGTCTCTGCATTCCCATTCTCCTTGCACGATTATTATTGATATTTGTTTGCTCGGATGCGAACGAAGATTAGTTGGATCCGTAGCAAACCAGCTGCGACTGGCTAGGTAATGACCAAAATGGAACGCTGCTGCTTCCGAAAAGTAAGGAAGAAACGATTTTTGAAGGGACGAAAGAGGGGGGACAAACTGCAGTGGAAAACGCTTTGGGTTTGAAAGTCGCGTACGCAGTTATGGAGCGGGTATACAGGGTGATCCAGGGTTAAACGGCCAGACTGCAGGGGCCGAAACACTCCCGAACCCCCTCTCTAAGTTGAGATTTCGATTATTTTTATTTATCAATTCGATATATGATTCGATCACTTACGAATTCTGGGCATAAAAGTACAGGGGATTACAAATTCTCATGAGATTTGGTTCACAACCGTTGCCAAAATGCAGGAAAAATGATTGGGGGCTTTTTGGGAAAATACTTTATACACAAACAAGTCTTATTTTGACCCATAGAACACATACCCCTGAAGTCGGGCCGTTTAACCCTGAATCACCTTGTATGCATAAGAAATCAGATGGAAAACCTATAGAAACGTATCGAGTTCGAGAGTTTTGAAAAAGTACCCATATTCAATACAGTAAATGACTCCTGATGTCCGTTCGATAGTTTTTGGGAAACTGTGAATGTTTTTTCTCCACTTATTCAGGATTTTATTCACAATTTGATCAAAAGCATCCGGAAATTCTAACGAAAGAATGCTCATACGTCTCCTCAGAAATAAATGCAAAAATCGCTCAACAAGAAGTTTCAACTCGTCAGTGTTGAAGCTTCCTATTATATATTTGCTGAGGGTAAATTGATTTTGAAAATGAGCATAAAATTACAAATCTTGATTGCAAGGATAGATACTTACGGAGGAAACGATATTGCTCTTTGGACCAAGTTCGCAATCTTCGATTCCGGAATTTTGAAACTTTGGCTGAATATTCAAGTTTCCTGTCAAAAAATACCTTCGGTATACTACGCGTGTGCTCGAGAACTATAAATGTTTGAAGAACTGCAGGTGCTCCTTTCGGTGAGCCATTATCGTTGGCCAAATTAATAACGCAATTCTTTCTTTCAAATAAATTCAGGCTACAGTTTTAGTCATGAGCAATAATGGGCATGAAATATGTGGGGTAAGGAATTTGAAATACAGCAGTCAACAAGTTCTCGTACTATTTTGGTAGAGCAATTTTCACTTGAGTTAGCTTGCATCCTAAGAATACAAATATTTCGATTCGAGTGTGTTGCACAGTATCAAATGCAATTAAAGGCGTTTCATATTGGCGACCTACGGAGATTAGAGTCTTGATGCATTGACCTTGAGTGATGTTTGAGCTGCCTAGGTCAAATGCAAAATGGTGAGTTATTTTCATATGCTATAATGTTACGGAAAGCTTAAAATGAAATTTCGGGTTTAAAAAAAGTAGTCAACTTATTTGCAACAAATGTTGAAAGCCTGACATTTTTACGTCAAGAAGTTCCTTTTCCTTTTCAAGAACAGTATCCGTCAAAAAATACCGCATGAAGATAAAATGGCGCTAACAGCATAATCAGAAGAGTCACCTCATTGATACTTCTCTTGGCAGGTCGCGAATATAAAACGCCTTCAATTGCGTGCGATACTGTGCAACACACCTAAGTTGAAATATTTGTATTCTTAGGTTAGAACCTAACTCGAGTCAAAATCGCGCCACCAAATAAGGCATGCCAACTGCTGTATTTCAAATTGCCTTGCACATTTATGCCCTTTATTGCCCGTGACAAAAGAGAAGAAAAAAATGACGGATGTGGCCAAATATGCTATCCCAAAAATTCACTAATGAAAAAGACACGAGAAAGTTTGGCGCCCTAGGGCCCAGGTGATCGCGTCCATCTGCGTTCCGCGGGCATAGCTACCTTCGAGAAGGAATTTCATCAAACAGAAACATAATTTTTCAGGCAGGCGTGGAAAAGCACAAGTAGCCATGGGCCGTGGGTGCGTAACTCAAGGCAGGAGCGGAAATATCCATCCGTACCGCGATAATCATCTGGTTTCTTGCGCGCAGCTGTCTGATTGGACGGGATAAGCGAGGAATTTTCGGATACGAGGAATAGTCGTCTCCCGAACTGATGAACCTAACTCCATCCCAATCTTGCAAAATTGATTCAACCCGGGTATTTCCTTGGAAATAAAACCAACTTGTGCACTGCGCAAAAAAAAAATAAAATAAAATAAAATAAAAAATGATGGATGCGTCACTAAAGTAATAACGAATGTTTGCTTGTAAATACATTTTTTCTAAAGTGAATAACGCGCTAGACGGAATGCGCACATTAGAAGCATTTCAGGTTTTCTTTTTTCAGTTCAGTATACCTTGTACCAACAAGTTATGTAAATACTCAAGCATTGTCCAGGTAGAAAAATTTACATTTTTCAGGGCAGACTATGAAAAATCAGTATCTGAAAGTCGATGAGAACGAAAACACATCAACTCGGAAATTTTTAAACGCTTAATTCTCTGTCATCAAACATGGTGTATCATTTTCAGCTTGGTGCTTTACAAAGTCTCTAAGTACTTGTCCTTTGACACCAAAAAGGTTTTTCTCAAACTAATTCTTCGCCCGCTGCGCAGCTTTAGGTGTTTCCTGAACAATTTTTTTTTCCGAGTTGGCGCGTTTTCGAACTCACTGATTCTAGAGTTCCTTTATACTGAGAGTCAAGACAATGTGAAACCATTTCTGATCGGTTCCCGTATTTTAGGACTTGACAGTGTCACAAACGGGAATGAAGATTACATTTTCACCGATTGCAAAGATTATAATCTGGAATGGACCAGGGAATTACGGGCTTGGCAACGAACAAACGGAATGAGAGAAGGAACGGAGAAAGGAATTTGAGAATGGGCCGATAAAAGATTACAAAAAACGTTCAATTTCTGTAATCTTTATTCCCGTTTGTGACTCCATGAAGGGGTGTTGTCTTGACTCTCAGTATAAAGGGAATCTAACTGATTCTGTTAGAAATACATAAGATTCTTCTAGTGAACCTGCAATTCGTGAGAGGAATTTTGGCAACACTGAGAAGTTGTTGCGTTCTTTGGCGAGGGAAAAGAGGAAATCTCGCGGATGCCGGTCGGATATGGCAAAGGCGCCGGGCGGCGAGAATACCTGTTCCCGCGGCTCAAGTTTTCGCGCGAAATCGAATCTTCTGCCCGCGCTCGCTCGGCGCCGCGACGCGCCCGACGCCCGACACTCGACGCTCGCGCCCGCCGCGGACGCCTTTGAAGACGCTCGCGAGGAACGCGGGCCCCAACTTCTCGAGAAGTTTAGTAATTATGAAAAATGATAGGAATTTCTTTATTTCGGGGCCCCGCGCCTTCCGCCCCGCGCCCACCTACTTATTAATGCAAACTTCCGAAAACTTCCGGCTCAACTTTTTGACGCGGGCGCCTCTCTTTAATCCGCCACTGGTTTCAAATCGCTCAACTCGTAATTTAATGTCACTAGTTACTGCGCCGCCGTCTCCTCGCGCTCTCCTCACCACCCAAGGACTTGTTGCGTCTGCCTTTGTGTGTGTGACTCTTTCCGCACCTTGTAAACCCGTTGCCATCCAATATGAAAAATAACGCCTTTTTTTCATGCCGACTTTTTCTCCTTCTTTTCTTCTTGAAAGTTAGTTTACACTGGAAAAAAAAACACATTGGATCTAGAGTCAAGATTCTTAAAAACAGCGACAAGAAAAAATACTCTTGATTCAATCGGATTTTTGCTTAAATCAAGAACGAAGTCTCTTAATTTAAGCGGATTTCCTTTTGATTTAAGCTTAAATCTGATTGAATCGAGAGTATATTTTCTTGTCAATGTTCTCAAGAGTCTGTACTCTAGATCCAATGTGTTTTTTTTTTCAGTGTTGGAAGTTAGTATAGGGACGGTTCAAGTATTACGAACCGCACCTGGGTGGGGGGGGGTTTAAGCCAGCGTTTTGGTGCGTTACTAGGGGGAAGGGGGTCAAGTCTAGCATTACGTGACAAATACGAGCGGGGGGGGGGGGACTTTGAGAAGAAACGTGCCAAAAATTGAAAAACCCGCCCTTCCCGGATGAAAATAGGAGGGGGAGTCAGGCCAGGGTTACGTAATCCAGAAGGGGAGGTGTAGGGCTGCGTTACGGGTGCGTTCCAAGAGGGAGAGGGGGGGTGTCCAACAAATCTTAAAAAGAGAGAACGAACCTGTGCCGCATTATCGTTGTTGAAGGCAGAAGGTTATAGAAACACACATTTTTTGCGCAGTTTGTGAAGTTTGGATAATTCTTCTTTGTGCCCTAGCCGAAGTTTGCAACAGGCCCGGTACTTTAAAAATGTTTACACATCAATTAGTGTAGAGATGCGCAGAATTAATTTAACAAACACAAGTGTTGTACTAATAATTCAGTAGTCAGCACTTATGAAGCTAAGAATCAATTTATAAATGCAATAAGCAGAGAGAAAAATATTGACATCTTGGTTAGGAGTCAATTTTGTAATTTTCGTCGTACGAATCGTGTTCCGCGTGGAATTTTAATAAGAAAACAAATCCTAATGCTTAAAATCGCACCTTGTTTAGTAGTCCATTATTACTAGATATACTGTTTCTCTAAAAAAAAAAGAAAAAAAAGTGCTTCAAACGCGACAAGACGTCGTGACCCGCTTTAATGAAGAAAACCCCGTCGAAGAAAACAAACTTTGTTACGAAAAGATCATCAACAGACGATAGATCGTAGGATAAAATTAAAACCGAGGAGAGAGAAAGAGCACCGACGAGGGCACGAGAAAGAGAGAGACAGAACGAGAGGGAGACGGTGGAAAAAGATTCCTCATCTTGAATCTCAGCTTGGGACGTTTGCTAATGAGTAAGTAGGCAGCGGAGCTAAAGCGAAACCATTACAATACAATTAAAAACCCTGAAACGCGAAATGATACAGCCGAGAGAAGCCGGGCAAATACTGCCGTGCTCGGGCAAAACGACATATAAACCCCCAGGCGTTGCCAAATTCTCTTCAATAAAAAGCAAGTTTTCCGGAAAACTTGCGGATATCTTCGCCCCAATTTTTCACCGAATTTCATTTGCAATTTAATCTATGGTATCTAAAAATTTTAAGGCGAAATATACATAACCCGCTTCGATAATTAACATTTTATCGGAGAGTACTTGGCAACGTTCGAATGTCCATACGGTGTTTTTCCCTAGCACCGCGGAATAGAAGCCCACCGGGTCCCCCTACTAAGCTGTGAAAAAGCACGCAGGCAGCCGGGTTGATAATTAAAATCTATGTTAATTAAAAATTTCGCCGTTCCCCTTTCTTATAATTCGGGTATTTAAGCGACGGATTCCCCCTCAAATTAGTCCCGTTGAAAACTGCCCCTATTTCAATTTGAGGGCCGGGCGCTCGGTGGGACGGTGGCTCGGTGTCGCTCGAATTAACGGAATTCCGTGGCGGGCGCCTCAATTAAGTCACGTAAAACATTAGCGTAAGCCGGGCCGGCGAGTTCGTTTAACTTTTGAATAATTTTGCACGCAGGAAATCGCGCGCGGAGCTTTCGGTAAAAGTGTCGCCCGGGGGGCAAACGTTAGTTAATTCAAACCACGCGACGCAAGTTGCCTGAAACTTAAGGCCTCGAACGGAACCGCGTGTTCCGCGCCCAAGTTTCGCGCGGGGATCTTCGCGGGCTCCATCGAGCATCGATTTCGCCGCTAACCGCCGCACATTGGTTCCAAAGCCCGATTTAGGCGGCATTAATTCGAAAAATTGACTTTTAATAAAAATGAAAAATGGCACCACTGGTCGATACTACATACTCTGGAGAGTATCTCGGCCAAATATCATGATGATTGGACGAGTGATAAAAAAATGATAAGCTTCCAAAAGTAAGCGCGCAGGTCCTCTTTCTGCAGTTCATACCAGTTTCCTCAGTTATTACAGTGAAGTGATGTTTATATGTGATGTTCGTCGCCATTTTCGGCAGAAAAGCACAGTTTTTAAAAAAGAATCCTAAAATTGAAGGTAAGTTTAAGGTTTACCATGTTGAAATCATATCTTTAGATTAAGTCTACAGCTTTAGATAAACCCTTCGACATAACGCTATTTTACGTGATTTTCACGTATTTTTCCACATAAATGGCTGAATTTAACTACTTTGTCACCCTCCGACACCTTTTAAACGGCCATTTCTAGTTACTACTAATCCTAGGCATGATGCAGATACAAATATCTTTTGCCAGTTTTTGCCGGTTTTTTAAATACAGCCTTTTAAAGGTCGCCCGCTCGGTTCTCATGAGAACTGGATATATCACATTACGGGTTGGTGATACCGCACGGAGAAAAAAAGTTCGGGGATTTGCGCCGACCGGTTCGGTAGGCCCGACTTCGGCGTGAGGAACTGAATATTCGGGGGCGTATGCGGGCGTGTTCGGCATAACACACCGTGGTCCCAAATTGGCCTTCGTCTGCTGATCTGAGCATTTTTCGTTCTCCGTCCCGAAGTTTTTCGTTTTGCCGACTGGGTATTCGTATCAGGTGACCGAAGACTTTAGCAGACAGGGAACGACGCTAGCGCTCTCTGTCTCTGAACGCAGGAATTTGATGACTCCGCAAATCAGTGCGCGACGTGCATTGTTTCGTTCGGAACAAAACTACGTCGTAGTGCGTCCGATCCGAAGATTGCGAGATGTGAGTTTACGAATTCCTCTTATCGTACACTTTAAACACACACGAAAGCATATTCTTATCCATTTCTAAATTTTTCAAGTAAAATCCGTCCGCTTGAATGCCTTGATCCAGCTCGGCTGGACTTCAGAAAGTGCGCATTATTTGTTGTTTTCACGCAATTGTAGAATTTAAAGTGACAATTGTTTCTCAAGTGACTCATTAATCATACAGTTAACTTCGAATATCGACTTAGAAATCAGCTCATAGCTTCTCTCAGTGCCGGAACTCAATTGTTTTTTCTCTTATCGACCTAACCTACAAAATCGTTTCGCTTATCCGCTTATAATCTAGGAAAGGAACGAAACCAAGTCACATCCAGATCAAATTGTAGAAGACAGGTTTGAAGTTTAATTACTTTACAAGACTTAGGTATGCCAGAGAGAAAGTTCATTGCCCATTTGTACATTTCAAAATGTTTACACTCAACTTCAAATTTCTGACCAGAGACGGTCATCTCTACTCTCATCTCATGTACCTTACTTTTGTCCAAAAATGACTCGGTTTTCTCTGTATAGCTTAGTTCTAGTCACTCTAAAGTAAGTGGAAAAGTTCTCAAAGTTGAATTTGTGTTTCCAATTTGCTGAAAGGTTATCATTGACCTTGATTTATTTTATTTTAACTTATTCTTTCGTCTCCTGCAAAACATCAAAGCCTGCATCGTTCATTATTATAGTTTCCAGCTCTTTACTGTAATTAAATTGCGAAACTATAATTTGATCATTAGCAGAATATCCTTCGATGTACACTTTCAACCCATAGAACTCGTAGTGCAGACTACGGAGCTACAGTGATTGGCATGGATGAGAAGTCTGTAAGTAAATTTATGCACTAACTTAGCATGGCCCCATTATCAGTTGCAGTGTTAATATTATGTCTAGATTTCATGGAAACGGTTACAGCTTCATGTTTGTCTCCCTGCATGCTTTGTTTTGGTTTGGCTATTATTAAGGAGTCAAGAGTAGAGAATTGGAAGTCTGCGGGAGAATTGATCCATTTATTTCCAACATTATCAGTACCTATAGCCAAGTTTTACATTTGTAGAGAATGATGCGGTGTAGGAAAGCTTGAGTCCTCCTTTCCTCTGATTTCTTTCAATTGTAGATATGATTTTAAATTTATTATGTTTGTGTAAGGGAGTGTACATATTTTATTTATTGGTGATAACAAATGGTTCCTTATGCTGGGCACTTTCAATTTAATTATATACTTAGTAGACCTTTCGTACCTAATAGGTATTATCTATTTGCTATCTACCTAACTTATGTTCTTGTTTGTACCTTGCTAAGTGCAGTGATTGTTATCATTTAAAAAATTCCTTGAAATTGAGCAAAAGATATTATCTAGTGTGAACTTGGGAACTGATAACAGTATAATGTGCGTTTATAATTTGAGTATGTATTCTATCCTCGTTCCTTTCCTTGCTATCTGATCTGAGGTTTTTTTTTTTTTTTAATTTTCATCATTTTTTCATGTTCCATAGAGAGAGTAAAATGAAGTAAAATAATAGAATAAAATAAAATAACGAACAAATCCATGTAAATTAGATATATCCTGGTTGTCCACAGTTCAATTCGAAGATTAATGCAAGTTTTTCGCTGCTTCTCCCAAGCGTCCGGCATAGCTCAGTAGGTAGGGTCTTCGATTAGTGTTAGGTAGGTTCTAGGTTCAATCCCCGATGTAGGCAAAAATTTCTATCCATAAAATCATTGTTCAGGCGTTGTAGTACCCTTCTATTTTTTTTTTTTTTTTTTTTTTTAATTTATTTGTGGGGGTTGGGTAAAAGGCCCCCTCCCCTGGCTAAGAGCAATAAGGGCCCCCCTGAATTTAATGCAACCTTGATAAGATCCACTAGATTTCGATTCGTGCATCCAAGAATTTCGGTTAGGTGTACAGAGGCCTTCGGCACGATGAGCCGAAGTTCGGTTCCCCGGACCGAGAACTTCGTGCTGACATCCGAGAAACTTCGGCTCGTTCTACCGAAGAACTGGAGTTCAGTGAACTGCTATAATTGGTGTTCCATATGGACCAATCATAGCGGCACAGGCAACCGAAGTTCGGTTACTGACGCCGAACTTTTTTTCTCCGTGCGTTCTACCTTTCTTGCAATGTTATAAAACTATTTTTTTCTTTCATATTCACTTAGAGAGGAGTCTATTCATTGGGTTTTTCAAAACAATCATGGCAAATAAAATTTTTTAGGGGCCGCAAAACACTGATTAGACGTCTAATGTTGGTGCTAAAAATGATCTGATACGCCCTTAGTGGCTGAAAATAACTACTTTGTCACCCTCCGACACCTTTTATACGGCCATTTCTAGTTACTACTAATCCTAGGCATGATGCAGATACAAATATCTTTTGCCAGTTTTTGCCGGTTTTTTAAATACAGCCTTTTAAAGGTCGCCCGCTCGGTTCTCATGAGAACTGGATATATCACATTACGGGTTGGTGATACCGTTCTACCTTTCTTGCAATGTTATAAAACTATTTTTTTCTTTCATATTCACTTAGAGAGGAGTCTATTCATTGGGTTTTTCAAAACAATCATGGCAAATAAAATTTTTTAGGGGCCGCAAAACACTGATTAGACGTCTAATGTTGGTGCTAAAAATGATCTGATACGCCCTTAGTGGCTGAAAATAACTACTTTGTCACCCTCCGACACCTTTTATACGGCCATTTCTAGTTACTACTAATCCTAGGCATGATGCAGATACAAATATCTTTTGCCAGTTTTTGCCGGTTTTTTAAATACAGCCTTTTAAAGGTCGCCCGCTCGGTTCTCATGAGAACTGGATATATCACATTACGGGTTGGTGATACCGTTCTACCTTTCTTGCAATGTTATAAAACTATTTTTTTCTTTCATATTCACTTAGAGAGGAGTCTATTCACTGGGTTTTTCAAAACAATCATGTCAAATAAAATTTTTTAGGGGCTGCAAAACACTGATTAGACGTATAATGTTGGTGCTAAAAATGATCTGATACGCCCTTAGTGGCTGAAAATAACTACTTTGTCACCCTCCGACACCTTTTATACGGCCATTTCTAGTTACTACTAATCCTTGGCATGATGTAGATACAAATATCTTTTGCCAGTTTTTGCCGGTTTTTTAAATACAGCGTTTTAAAGGTCGCCCGCTCGGTTCTCATGAGAACTGGATATATCACATTACGGGTTGGTGATACCGTTCTACCTTTCTTGCAATGTTATAAAACTATTTTTTTCATTCATATTCACTTAGAGAGGAGTCTATTCACTGGGTTTTTCAAAACGATCATGGCAAATGAACGAATGAACGTATCGCCCAGGGCCATCTTTACATCTCTCTGACGAAACTGGTCGCTTGAAATTTTTCACTCACGAAATTTTCACTTTTTTTTCTGGGCGGTTTTTTTCTTTTTTTTTCATTTCTCACTTCATTTCTTTTTCTTATCATGATTTCTTTGTTCTTTCTTGATGTTACAGGTTTGATAGCCTCCAACCAGACATCACAAGTTCAAAACTCCTAATTAATTCAATTAAATAACAAAAACAGTAATAAAATCACAAAAGCTGCGGCTTTTACCTACTTTTTTTGGCATACCATGTCTAAATCTATAAAATGTGATAATTACCCGCAAGAATATTCACCTCCTCTTGTATAGCCAGTGAAATTTTTCTTTCAATGTAATTTTTTGTGACTTATTTTGATTGCTAAATGTGTTCATGATGTTAATTATTCATCAAATTTATATGCAATTTAGTTGTTGTACATTTTAATATACATGAATTTTGAATTTGAATATATTTCTTGAATTTCGGACGAAAACTGACTCTTGCTCTTCTTGATTATTCGTAGGTACTTCCAAAAAAAAAAAAAAAAAAAAAAAAAAAAAAAAAAAAAAAAAAAAAAAAAAATGCAAAATACATTACAACCTCTTTAATTTAAAAGAACAACGGACAAGTGTCCGAAACGTTCAATGCCTTTTCTCCCTGTCCAATGGTATTATTAGGACGCTTTTTACTTTATTTTCATCCTGCCATTTCTTATACCTCAAAATTATGTACGTAGATTCCGAAAACAGATCGTGTTAATTGCATTCAGGTATACTTCGTTCTATTCAACGTGGCAACCCCCCCCCCCCCCCTCCCTCCCTTCTCAAATAACCATCCAAAAATGAAGAATAGTAAAATCGTTGGTCGTTTTGGATGATTAATCATTAAATTAGTCAAATGTATTATAGCTCAAGCTCCAAGCCAAATTGTCAAATAATTATTCCGGTATTTGAGCATGAATTTGCTATTTTTCGCAAATTTACCATGTTTTAGTTAACGATGGAGTAAAACTGACTTCAGATTCGTGATCAGCGACCCAAAAAACATATAAAAACATGTATTGCATGCCAACAAAGGTGATACTCTAATTAATGCCGCCTAGATCTGGCTCTGGAACCAATGTGCGCCGCATCGCGCATCGCTGCGTCGTCGAGGAAAGTATCCGTCGATGCCGTAATTTGAATGACTTGCCGAAAGACTCTCTTAGTGGCCTCTGTTGCCTGATTCATATTGCGTTGCCATGTCCATCGAATTTCCGATAACGTATTTTCGTGGGATTTGATTTTTCTACTTTCACTGGGAAAAAAAAAAACACTTTGGATCTAGAGTCCAGGCTCTTAAAAACATCGACAAGAAAAAATACTCTTGATTCAATCGGATTTTTTATTAAATCAAGAAGCAAGCCTCTTAATTTGAGCGGATTTCCTTCTGATTTAATAAGCTTAAATCTGATTGAATCAAGAGTCCTTTTTCTTGTCAATGTTTTCAAGAGTCTGGACTCTAGATCCAATGTGTTTTTTTTCCAGTGTAGTATACCGCCTTTGCGATCGTTTACCCCCTACTCAATACTATACATCGAGCACCTGAGTTCCTGACACTCAAAAAAGGTATGACTCTGAGACCCATAAAAAATGGCTTGGAGATCCATAATTTCTAACCAACGTGACTTACCGTCTACAGTATGGCTTTCTGAGCCATTCTTTATTGGTCGTGAACATATAAGCATAGCTCCACGAACTATATTTTATGGCTCCATCCATAACTCGGCCGGTAAGTCACTCTTCCCATACTTGTTTTTTGAGTGTATCTGAGAACGATTGGTGGGCTCGTTCTGGATCTTCGAGAGCTTGTAAGAAAGTTACTAATGCTTCAATCTTTTGGGTTCATCATCTTCGTCACAGAATGTATTTCCTCTTCGCATATGTTAGAGATGAACAGGCTTCGTAATTTAGTTTCTTTTTAATACTTTCAAAACCGTGCCGCGCTATTCTAAAATAAATACATAAAATAAATACATAAATACATAAATACATAAATACATAAATAAATAAATAAATAAATAAATACATAAGCAGTTGAGTTATCCTCGAATGTGAATATGACTCCTCCGTTTTATTTAAAACGCTGCCTCGGAAGATCTCTAAGCCACGGTGATTTCTAGCGGACGCTGGTACTACTGCTGCGATAGCAAGGAGAGCCGTAAAGCGTCCAGCCCACCTCCAAACCCAGAGACAAGAGACCCTCCACTTGTAACTTGGCTATGGTGGAAGCTTTTACTTTCGGGACTTCAGCACTCTACTGTTGACTTACCTACATGGTTGATGTTCAACAACGTGTTGGCAGTTTCGTTTTGCAAACAAGCCGAAAATGGCCGACGTTTGGGAAAGTTGTTTGGCTTATGACGTCATCCGAAGCTCATCATCGACCATGTAGGTAAGTCAACAGCCGAAAATATGGTGATGACTGTTGCTCGCTCATAATTGTCCATAAGGAATTGTTGAAACCCCGAAAGTAAAAGCTTCCACCTGTCGCTAGGAGGCCAGTGGAGGGTCTCTTGTCTCTGTCCAAACCAAAGGCTTTAAAGAGGTTCATTGATGGAACTGTTGACTGTTGCCTTTCAAAAATAGTCGGGCCGACGATCTTTGTAACCGATGTGTTCGAGATACATCACAGATCTGATCTTAAAATTTTCAAGGAATTCCGTGCAGAAATGGCTGAGAAATAGAAGAATCGGTGCCAGTTTGGTAGCCCCAGTTTGAAAGTGGGCTGGTGGACGCCTTAGGGCAATCTGTGATGAGCCTCGAGACCCGTTAGACCATGGGCTAACCGTGGCACATACAGAAATCCATTTACCCCTCTCCTCATGTATTTCAATCATACCTTCAAATCCTGGAAAATTGGAAAATCGTTTTTCCAAAATTCGCTTTGCACCAAAGTACGCAGTTGTATTTTTCGCGAGTTTGTTTCTGGTCCTTTCTCTTTCCAATTTTACAACACCGGCCATGGAAAAAAAGAAGTTCGTTTAAGTCGTTTGAAGGATTAAATCCAATACCTACCCTTTTTGTCTCGGTGAGACCTGTTTTTTCCCTTCATATTTTGCTCAAAGGATTCTTCTCTTTTTTCCGAATCTGCATCTGCTCCGGTTTCTGCGGTTCCGGGCGGATCAACCAACCGCACCGCGTTTCAGTAAACCCTGTCTTTCCCAAAGCGTGAGATGTTTTCCCTCTCTCTATTCTTTCGCCTCACACGGCTGCCGTGATACGAAAAAGATCCGCAAGTGCAATTTGGAATGAGCCTTGAAACACATAAGAGCATGTGTTAACCATGGCTCATGCGAAAATTCAGCTACGATTTTCTTCCGGAACACGGCAGACAAGCTTCTTGCGTGGACCGTCGAAATCTAGTTCCAGAAAATAACAAAACGAGAATTCACCTCAAAGTTGCCAGGTTGTACGAAAGATCTTGGATATTTTACATTGGGTTAAGAGCAGTGGCGTGGCGTGAACTGCGATGTATCGATTGTTATGCCATTTAAACCTATGGTAAATAATCGATTATTAAGGTGTTCGCTACGAACACCCTGTTTATCGATATATCGCAAAGCACGCCACGCCACTGGTTAAGAGGGATAATGCACTATATTTTCAGCGTAGCCTGGCAAGAATGATCGCATCAAAGCTTTTTTAAATACAGGGTGTCCTAGGGTTAAAAGCACCAAACTATGGAAGCGTGCTCTGTGGGTCAAAATAAGCCTCTATTTGGTATCACTTCAAAGCCGAAGCCCTTGCCGATTATTCCCCCATGAAACATACCGACGGTGAAACTCCTAAACCATGTATATCGTTTGCGGTGTTTAAAAATCTCCGCTCCTATATTTTTTCATAAATCAACGTGAGAGGAATAGATCCACAGAACAGAGCCAACGTCAAAATCGTCAGGTTAAAGTTCGACTTGATTTATCGAGAGACACGATTTGTAGACAAAACAAGACACGAATAGAATACTAATGACACCCGGAGGATTTCGTGTGGTCCAACTCGAAAATTGAAGGCGAAATAACAATGTGTATAAAATCTGCACCCTTGCTCGTGTCAATTTTGCTTTCTCCGAATTCTCAGAAGACGCCACTGACCTTGGAAGGGTCACTCACACTCCTCTCTCTCCCTAGTTAGTGGGGGCTGGTGCCCCCCTTTCCCTGACACGCCTTTCTCTCCGACCGAAACGTTCCTTTTCAACATCGCGAAAGTTTCGGACCGGAATCCGTCAGAAACTCCTTCGATTCGCATTTCATCGTTAAACAAAGGAACGTAACTCCATTCAGGGGTTGCAAAATTCACTCGAATTTTTAAAATTTTTACGAAGTTGTAGCCGCGCGAATATTGTCGAAAACAATTGCGTGGCGTGATATGCGATGTATCGATTGATCTGCCATTTCGTCGTTTCCCTCACGAATGAACGTAACTAAATTTCAATGTTGCTAAATTTCCCGTCGCAAATTGCATTTTTATCAGGAAAATTTTGGTTACATCTAACTGATAATTTCATCGATTTTTCTCCTGATCTTGTGCATGAATCACAACAATTTTAGACAAAAATTGAACAGGTACAATGCTGTAAAACGATTCGAGCCAATTTTGCAACCTTGGAATGCATGAATCACAACAATTTTAGACAAAAATTGAACAGGCACAATGCTGTAAAACGATTCGAGCCAATTTTGCAACCTTGGAATGCAGTTACGTTCCTTCGTCCGGGAAGCGACGATTTAAACCTATGGAAAAAGATCGATAGGGTGTTTGCAACGCACACCTTAATAATCGATTCTTTACCATAGCTTCAAATGAGAAAATTTCGATAATCGATCATTCATGCCTCGTCGCTGGTCCGAAATCGATCTGATTTTTGCACCAGATCGGAAGAAAAATGGGTGAAATTTTCAGTCGGGAACATCTCGTCACCTTCCAGGCAAAGTATCACAAGCGCCATGCGACGTTTAAAAATTTCCGCCGCCATTATATTTTTTTACAGAGAAATTGTTGGTTGAATCTGTTTGGAAATTTCACTAAATTTTATCGGCAGCACAAAGAAAATTCAGTGAAATTTTCGGACAGCTTCGTTGAACAATTTCTCTGTAAAAAAATATAATGGCGGCGGAAATTTTTAAACGTCGCATGGCGCTTGTGATACTTTGCCTGGAAGGTGACGATCTAAGCTTCTCCGGGTAATAATAGAAATTTGCGGGGCAAAATTTGGCAACGTTGAAATGAAGTTAGGTTTTTTTGTGAGGAAAACGACGATTCGATCACTCCGGCGGTCGATTAAGGAGTGGCAGCGACAGTCTATTCGCGCTCCGCACCGCCGCGAACAATCGTAACAAAATGAGCGTGTGAGACAAACAATGATTAGAGAAAGGAGAGTTGGGGGCGGGCGAGGGGACGGTGGCGGTGCGGGGGGGGGGGGGGCGGTTCAACACGTGGCACCGGTTCCCTTTTCCCCCAATTTCCCATCCCTCGCTTTGTTCGTTTTTCACACGGCGGCAGTGGCGTGGCGTGAGTTGCGATATATCGATTGTTATGCCATTTAAACCTATGAAAAAAGATCGATTATCAGGGTGTTCGCAGCGAACACCCTAGTAATCGATTCTTTACCATGATTTCTAATGGCGAGATATCGATAATCGATTATTCACGCCACTGCACGGCGGCTATGGGCGATGCTTTTTCCGAAGCGGGAGCAATTTAACGAGCTGTGGCGAAATAGAAACGCAAAATCTTAGCGAGCCCGGGACGCCGAGAGGGCCGAGGGGGCGGGGGAGAGGGAGGGGGAGGGGATTTGAAAAGACTCAGTGGCAAAGCTCAAACCGTAATTAATACAAACAGTGTGGAATCAAACGTCTGCACTCGCTGACGGGAAATTAATCTTGGTTGGCGCCCCCCGCTCCGCGCCCGGGGCTCCCGGCTCTGAAAGAGAGCGAAGTATTCGAGGGGCGCGGCGGGGCGGGGCGGGGATGGGTCGCGGGAGGGGCGCTCCGCGTTGTAATGTGGCTGTGATTGCGATGCGACGCCACGACTGCTAACAAACACCTCGCGGTTATCCTGGAGGATCGCGTCGCGCCCGCCCCGTAAGAATGAGCCCGGCTCACCTTTATTCGTCGCTTGTCTGACGAAAGGGCGTAACTACAATTCGAGACGAGCCCGGGAAAACATCGAGTTATATGGGCAACAGGGGTCATTGTCGAGTGTAGTTACGCCCTTTCGTCAACCAAGCGACGTCGTTTTGTAAACGGTCCGAGGTAAGTACGGCGGAAGAGCGACGATTGTTCCGTCAACGCCGCGGCCGAGTCAGTGTAAGTGTTTCGCCGACGCAAGTGTTGACGGCGGGTTAAGGACGATTTCATGTCGATTTAGATCGGTTCGATTCGGTAGCGATTCTGTAAGTTGGTATTACGTTTTTTCGTCTACTTAAATCCATTAAAAATATTGATTTTAGGTTGCTTCATCGAGAATCGATAGTTTTACATCATGGTCGCCGCACTCAGAGAATGCCGGAAAATGTTAGGCAAAATGACGCAAGTGTCAGGGAAAAATTTTTAAGTCAAATTAATTTGCTCCCGAGCATGGGTTGGATGTTTTGAAGAACGAATTTTGCTTGAAAACTATTCCGAAGTATGCCTTTAATCAGCTGGCATATCTTCAATTGTCAGGGAATCTTAAAAAAATAATCTTAATAAACCGGAAAATGTCAAGGAATTTTGAAAAGTCAGGGAATACTTTAAAATCTCAAGGAAAATCACCTTAGTGTCTGGGAAAAAATTTGAAGTCAATTTATTTGCTTTCAAGGATGGGTTGGATGTTTTGAACAACGAAATTCGCCTGAAAACTATTCCAAACCATGTCCTTTTAATCATCTGGCATATCTTCAATTGTCAGGGAATCTGAAAAAAATAAGTCTAGGAAATCAGGGAAGTGTCAGGGAATTGCATTTTCCCAATTCTGTGGCAACCCTGTTTACGTATATTCAAATGGAGAAAATGTGTGTTGCCACTCTCCAAGAACCGCCATTGGTTGGATTATATCGATAAATGAAACATCTCATGGATTTGCCAAAAATTAAAACACTGTCAAAGCGAATTTTTAAAAGTGGTTTCGAAAAAAGTCTTAGTTTTTCCGGTTCAATCCGATTTTCACCGCAATAGGTCAGTTACGCTAGTCATAGAATCGTGTTTTGATGTTTGGTTTTTGTGGATCGGCTAGAAATAATGAAATATGTCCAAACAGTAACTCTCTACCTCTCTCTACCGAGAAAAGTTTAAAAGAAACGAGATAATTTTCAAGAAGAGAGCCGCGAGAAACCACTAGCGCAGTTCGCATTCGGACGCGCCTTCAATTTTGATAATACTCTACGCTTTACAGTGGAGTTAGTTTAGTTGCTTAACCTAACCGAACTCAACTAAACTCGACTCAGTTTTTTAATACACTGTGTCATGTCAAACAGCTGATACGATTACTTCTAGATCAGATGAAAATAGTTTAGTTTTGATTATGTGCAGAACTTGCAAAAGGTAATGATGTGTTTACATTTTCTAAAATAATAATTTATTTCCTAGTGAATTTAAATGTTGTTATTTGATTCAACACACCGAGAAAAAAAATTGTGCTGAAATATCATTATTTCAAAATTATATAAAGTCAGTTACAAATGCCGCTTTATTTTCTGAGGTTCAGTATCATCAGTAGATGTTTCAGCATTCTTTCCAGCGTAGAATCGTACTTTTAGCTTAACTCTGACCATACCGTAAACACCTCTGAATGCATTTTTCCGTAGTTTTTCAACCATCGAAAAACGCAACGAAAGCGTAAGTGAAACGGAATAAGTCTAATCGTGAGGTCCGTTCCGGTCGATCCGCAGCGCTGTTCACAATCGGACGCGCCTTCAGTTTTGATGATACTCTACGCATTACCGTGGAGTTAGTTTAGTTGCTTAACCCAACCGAACCCAACTGAGGTCGACTCGGTTCATTAATACACTGGGAAAAGAGGTCGTGCTGAAATAATATTTTGAATTTCAAAACAATCATATCAAGTCAGTTATTAATGCTTCTACTTTATATTCTGAGGCTCCGTATCATCAGTAGATGTTTCAGCATTCTTTCCATACTAGAATCGTTCTTTTAGCTCAACTCTGACCTCGCCGCAAAGATCTCTGATGAGTTTTTCCGTAGTTTTTTAATTATATAAAAACGAAACGAAAGAATAGGTGAAATGTTTCAGCATTCTTTCCAGTGTGGAATCGTGCGTTTATCTTAACTCTGACTACACCACATACCTCTCTGAATGCGTTTTTCTGTAGTTTTTCAAGCATCGAAAAACTGAACGAAAGCGTAAGTGAAACGGAATAAGTCTGATTGTGCGGTCGGTTCCGGTCGAGCGCAACGGATTCGCGACGAAGCGCATTTATCATTTGAGAAAATTAGTTAATTCATTAGGTAGATGTATTATTCATTGCCCTTATCTGTTGACAGTTGAACTCGGCAGCCCTCCTTGCCCGAGCCACGCTAAGTCCCCGACCGCGCTCAAGTATCAACCCGAACCCCTCCACTTCCTTCTTCCGCAAGTCACGCCATCAAAACGACGTAACTCCGTCCTTGCTTGAGCCCTGGGAAGCATTGATTCTTACGGATAATACGGCTCACCCCGACGTGTAGATACGTTTTTAGTCGGGGGAGCAACGACATGTTCAGGCGCAAACCTCAACTTCTCGCCTCTTAAGTTTCAGAGTTTTTAACTCCCGTGTCCTCAACCCTTAAGTCGGGTCTGAAATTTTTCCGATTCCACGCCGAGAATTATTCATGCCTCGCTTAAATTACTTTCCGGGGAGCGAAATACCCCAGGCTCCGCCTAAAGCCCTCGTCGCTTATTTTTGTGCCCGGGAAGGTATAATTGATGGGTTCTCGTAATTCCGGGAACTGAGGAAGCTTTATTTTTAGAGTGGCTGTCTCAAGGTTTACTCCCCGGAGGCTGGATCGTGGCTTGTTTCTTTCTCGCAGTGGTATCGTATTAAATGAGTCTGTTGCACACAGGAGATCTATGAAATGGATAGGCTTTTTACAGGTGAAGTCGCTAAAAAATCGTGATAAGTACCTGAAAAAGAATCATACCTCTACTGCTATGCACAAAATACTTCGTTTTGTTTGCAATATTGCCATATCGTCACCCTCCAGCGAAAGTATCACAAGCTCTATGTGTCGTTTACAAATTTCCACCGCCATTTTATTTTTTACAGAGAAATTTTTGGTTGACTCTGTTCGAAAATTTCACTGAATTTTATCAGCAGCACAAAGAAAATTCAGTGAAATTTTCGGACAGCCTCGTTGAACAATGTCTCTGTAAAAAAATAAAATGGCAGTGGAAATTTTTAAACGTTGCATGGTGCTTGTGGAACTTTGGCTGAAATGTGATGATTTAACTTTAGTCGATCCTTTTTTATATTTTAAACCATCGTAACATCAACTAGATGATACACTGCCTCAAAAAATGAAAGGAGACCATATAAAGTTTTTTTCTCAACCGAGAAGTCTTAAAAATATTAGCATATTTCAATGGAACAATGGTGAAATCTGTTACGCTGCACCGTTAAAACGAGCAAGCTAAAACTTTGACTAGAGAGTTTTCTCATTCTGAATTTTTTTTTAACAGGCTCTTTGATAAGAGACATATTTTCAACCAATATAACGGATTTCGGATCGACGCACGAAAAAGTTGGTAATGTAGCTAACGCATCTTTAACAGCCATTGTTACGCCATATCCAGTGGTCCATTGACGATTTTTCATTCTGCTCTGGCGGTAAATTTACGACACATGTATGTCAAAGAAAGAACTACCATGATTGCCTCTTTAATGCAGGGGTGTTATGCTTTTATGCAACCCTCTGACCCTGAATATCTTCGTAGTAATTTTTTGATCGTTCAAATCAGTAGAAATAAATGAAAATGGTCTGCTGAATCACTCGCTTCAGAGCACAAAGCAACTCATTATTAATGTTTCATTTTTTTTGTGTGTTGCAGGTGAGCGTCTTCATAATCCTGTCAATTCGCTTTATGAATGCAAGCTTGTAAGTGACAATCAAATTATTAGCTCTAACTTTTAAATCTAACCTCTACCAAAATTGAGAATCATTGAGAATAAACGCACACCAACCGAGAAACTTAAAAATGCCTGAATTCCATTGAAGATACCCAATTTACATAAACACCATCGAAAATGGCGCATCTATGTCAAATTAGGCTCGTAAAGTGTCCGTGTAATTACTTGTCTTCTGGCATTATATATACATATTTTTCTCAGGCCAACTACTTCACATACCGAGCAGTTTTTTTATGCCTCTCGAATATTTTCATTTTTACGAGTGAGTGTGTTTTTAGCCTCTCTGATTCAAAGATTGTTTCCATAATATAGCTTTACCACCAAAAATCCATATTTTTTAAGGCCCTCGGTTGAAAAAAACAATTTTAGCAGATCCTATTTTGTCTTCTGGAGCACAGTGGTATAAATTGGTGGTATCTTTTCTCAGAAAATCAATCGGGATCAGCTAATGTTGCTTTTTTTTCAGTCGAGGAGCATCAAAATATTAGCATTTTTCCCTTGCAAAAGTGTAAATTTTGCAACGTTGTTTTGCCATAACGGACTTAGAACTCGAGCTGAAACTATCATTAGAATACTGTCTCATCCTGAGGAATCATTTAGGGTGCATTTGAGAGATATCTCTGCTCTAAAGGGGACAATTTATAGGAAGGTATAGATTCTATCGAAATGAATCGATTGAAAAATAAAAGCGTCAGCCGATCAACGTAACTCAATCGACAGGCACTCGATCGAAAAAATTGGATCGATTCATGGGTTTGTCGGCCGATTCATGGTTGTCAACCGAATCTCGTCGATCAGTTCACGTTTCATTTCATGATCGATTCATGTCGATCGAATCCTCTCTTTATAGACAGGTTTTTCGTGTTTAGCTATTGAAAGCTTACACTGAGTAACTTGCTGCGGCCTGCTTTCAGTGAATCATACTTTCCCTGCAAATGCACTCCAACTAAACGCAGTGGAAACGCAAGTCGATGGCTAAAGTGCAAAACCACGCATGTCCATTGAGATGTTTCAAAATCTCGTCTCTTATTTTATCTTTTCGGAGAGGAACAAGTCAACTAAATAGCTCGAAATTTCTCCGGAAAATTCTGCTGATAGAGAAGAAAACTCAAGGAAGTTCTCAAGAAATTAAGTTGTCTGGATTTCCAATGAAATATTGAAGTATGACAGGAAGTCTACAACATCGCAAACTGAGATACGTGGTTTCGCTTTTCGGTCATAGAAGAGCAACTCTCGCAACGCGGAGTCGCTCGACCGGAAAATTGTGCTGACAGAGAAGAAAACTCAAGGAAGTTCTTAAGAAATTAAGTAGACCAAGATTTCATTGAAATAATTAATTATGACGGAAAGTCTACAACGTGGCAAACGGAGATACGTGGTTTCGCTTTTCGGTCATAGAAGTGCAACTTTCGCAACGCGGAGTCGCGGACGCGGCGAAACCGTCGCAACCAACTTCCCGTCGTGAGTCGATCGGGGAAGTCGAATTTCCACGGGGAACTTGGCCGGGCTCCGGAAGTGCAGCCGGGGAGGGATAACTAAACTAAAAGTACATTTCACAAATTGGCATGCTTTAACCTCGCCCCTATCGGTTCCCGCTCGGCGCCTGTCATTTTTTCCCCTCCCCCCCCCCCCCCCTCGACCCACCGCGAGCCGCGCCGCGACGCTAAGAATACTGCCGGCGAAATCGGATGAGGGTTAATTCATCTGGAATGCGTGCGAATCACGACCTTTCGCTCGCCTGCCCTTAAATCCTCCGCCGACGTCCGCCTCGTTTAAAGTTTACCCCCAAGTTCAACGCTGCCGTGCTAAGTATAAACCCCGTATGAGTATTCAAATGTTGCCAAATTTCTCCTCTGAAAATATTTATTTTTAAAGTTAGTTGTGAGTATTTTTCCTTGAAATTTCCGCAATTTTTAGAATAAATTACGAACAAAATCCTGTGACAATTCGAATATCAGGATGGCTACAAGTCCGGAAAGTTCGGAAATAGTACTGCTTTTTTAAATGCAGTCGCAGGGTGTCTACAAGTCCGGAATTACCGGAAAGTCCGGAAACAGTACTGATTTTTTAAGGGCGGTCCGGAAGTACTGAAAAAGTGCGGAAATTCCGCAAGAAAGTCCGGAATTTTTTTCATTTTTGTCGCAATTTGAGCCATTAATTCAAATTTTTGAAATTTTTCGCATTTCGTCAACTGGACGTATTGAGAAAGTACTGAATTTTCCCGCTAAGGAGGTACTGCATTTCTTGGGCATGCACTGAAAAAGTATCGTAAAAGTACTGATTTTTGGCCAGGCTGTACTAGTAGACACCCTGCAGTCCGGAAGTAATGAAAAAGTGCGGAGTTTCCGCTAGAAGGTCCGAAATTTTCGTCCCTTTTGTCGCAATTTGAGCGAGATTTTTAAATGTTTGAAATTTTTTGAATTTCCTCAAATAGAGGTACCGAAAGAGCAATGAATTTTTCTGTTGAGGAGGTACTGAATTTCCTGGGAATGTACTGAAAAAGTATTGTAAAATTACTGAGTTTTGGCCTGTCTATTTTAGTAGACACCCTGAATAAGGAATATTTACAAATTTTCCTGAAAAGTAGTTGTGTTTTGTCGATGGAAATTTGGCAACGCCTAATGGCTTTTACGGCGTTCTTACTCAGCACGGGCTGCGAGGTTTCCAACACGCGAGGGCACTCGCCGAGCCAGTATTTACTTTCACGCGCCCGTGAACGGATTAGCTTTGGTTCAAGATTCACCTTCACGGTGGACTTCCAGCTCTGAGTTGACCTCATGACCCCCCTTTGCATTTGCAAGTCTGCTCCAAAGAGAGGACACTCTCCTCCGACAGCTCAAACTGTTCCTTTATGAAGGAGTTGACTTTTGGTTTGTACTGTGATTAAAGTGGATCAGCAGTTTTTGCTCAATGTGTTGTGGGTACGATATTTCAAATTTTGACCTCCAGGTGGATTATTTGGGGAGAAAGAAATTTCAGAATGTTGATCAATCATAGAGAAATCTTCGTGCCAAAAATTGAATGCTATGTTATAATCTGTATACACTTACTGCTTCTTGAGGAATCGTGTAAAAAATTACATCGAATGGCCTTGTAGGTTCACGCCAGAGAGCGGTTCGGGGAACTTCGGTCGAACTTATTCCAGGAACTTATTTTAACTCACAATCAGATATAACTTGTTCCTCGAACTCCGCACTTCGCGAAACAAATTCCTCTTAACAACGCTCGTGTGGATAAGACTAAAGAAAACCATATGCATGTAGGGTTTTGTGTGTTGCACAGATCATTTTAATATCGTTCACTCGCAAATAGTTTCTTTTAGCATAGATGCGTTAATTTGTTTTATCATTGATCTTATCGAGACGGATTCTCCACATTTTGAACACGCTTTTGGCGTACAGTTTCTGTAAAATACCACAGTATCTGTTGAGGCACCTGAAATCAGAGCATTATCACGGCCCGTTTAATTTTGACGTAGCTCGTCCAGTAGCGACTGAGAGAAATTTTCATATCGAACGCGTCATTTCTGGGTAATGCGCAACTAAACTGTTAATTGATCCCTCTGCGCTGCATTCGAAGCCCTTGACAACGGACTCGTACAAAATTTCCGCGTCCAAACCTAACTTTGAGAACTTCTGAAAATTTATAGCTGATTAATCGCCGAACAAAGCTCCGCTCGTAATTTTAAAGCAAAGTTCATGACATTTCCCGGAAAATCCAAGTGAGTTGTTCCCGTTCACATCACGGACGCAGGATCAATGCGACGGAATTAAGTGGAATCGGTCTAACTGCATTTCTCGTTGCCTAATTTTCTCTCTTCTCTCTTTTTTACGCCCTTTCCATGTAATTATAACCAAAGTTCGTCATATGTAATCATCCGAACGATTTTTGAGAGTCTTCCGGATGAATGTTGACAATTTGGCAATTTTGTGGCAGAAAGGAGGCTTCTCTTATTAAAATCCGCTCTGCTGACAAGCCCATTTTTGCAGTCACAGCACTCTCGGTACACAAAGCACATTGGAAGTGTCAGCAGTCCAGACTCGTAATAACATCGACAAAAAAGTACTAGTGATTCTATCAGAATCTAGTGTAAATCAAGAATTAAGCCTCTAAAAGCGTACTTCTCGTTATGAATCAAGCACATATACCGTTGATTCAAGAGTCTCTTTTCCTGTCAATGTATTCAAGACCTTGTATGGCTCTACAGACCGAGAATCGTGTTTTTTTCCTGTGCAGCACTCCTCGGTAACTCGGCAGTATTACGTGAAAGTGTCATCATCGCAACCTTAATACATTGGTTAGGTTCCAACCTAACGGCAGCAACTAAATTAACACTGCGGTGACGCGTGTTGCATCTCGCTGAAAGGAAGGCGTTTTCCCTTTGCAGTGCCGTGTCATAGTTATGCTGTGCTTAGTGTCGTAGCGCGGGTCTCCGACCTCGGCGAGCCTGGTCCTTTTTCTGCGACGTAAGTTAGAATTCAGCCTGAAAATTCGCCTAAGCTAATTTAGATGAAATCACTGATGCAGCAAAACAGCAAAAACAAGTGTTTTTGCCGTTTTAGTCGTTTTCTTTGTACACAAGCCAGGCCGATGAGAAAGCCGTAATTTCTCAAAAATTGACATCGTTTTAGACAAAAACAGCCGAAAAGGGTATTTATTATCTCCCCCCCCCCCAGAGAGCTGCACTTTTACGTAAAAAGAGACCCTCTTCTACTATTTGTAATCCTGAAATTTGTTTTTCACGTGTCCAATAGGCACCCCACGAAATCAAGCAGAGGATAGCACTAGCAATTAAGGCTGTTTTGCCTAACACAAAAATGAAAAAGGCCCTTTTTATAGAGTTAATAATAACATTCATCAATTTTGAAACATACAAATGATTTGTTAGATTCTTCCGCTTGATCAGCGGGAATTTGACAAAGGACAGAGGCTTCTTTCCATGCAATTTTCTGCTCAGACGCTTCTGAGCCCATTCTCTCAAAGCTTCAATTTTGCACTTACGGGTCTCTCCGCTAACACAGCAGTAGTCCTCTTTGACAACCGTCTCCTGAACTCATCAGTTCGTAAGCCGAGGTTTCCCTCTTCAAATGGAAGCATTCCTGTCAAATAGTGCTAAAAATTAGCATGTTCCCTCGTAAACCTATGTAGAAGTTCCGAATTACATTGAATGGCACAACGTGGCAACCTCGAATTCAAGGAGTACGGAAACTCAGCTTTGAGAGTGCGCCGCACTGTGGATCGAGTCAATCCGTGAGGAAGAACATTACATTTTTGACTAAAACTGCAAATTTTGATGTTCATTCAGTCTCATCATACATTCCAAGAGGTGGTTCTAGAAGATGATTTTACGAGAAAACCATTGGAAACACTTTAAGAACATCAAAGTTTACACTGAAAAAAAAATTCGGTAAATCCAAACTAGTTAGGATCATATGGAACCACGATTTTGTTCGGTACACAAGACCGAATTATTCGGTCTGCTCAGCCGAACTGTTCGGTCCACTGAACCGAACTGTAAGAATTTATTATGGTTCGGTCGCACAAACCGAACAATTCGGTTGTGTACCGAACAAAACCTGGTTCCATATGATCCTAACTAGTTCGGATTTACCGATTTTTTTTTTTTTTTTTTCTTCAGTGTAGTATATACGGAATTACGAGCTTGTGAAGTTTCCAAATTTTGTCCGACCTCTCCCACTGACTCGATCCTCTGAGCGCCGTAGAGGATAAGGAGGATAGCGAGAATCGAAGGAGCGCAATGTGCTTAATTGGTAGATCATGGCGGCGGTAAATTTTGTAGAGTTGATTTTCGTCATGGCACTTACCCCCCCCCCCCCCCCCCCCGCGCGCACCCCTTCTTCCACGTGCGAACTCGTCAAAGGTGCCATAATTGAAATGTAGGAGCTCTCGCGAGCACCCGAAGCGGAGGTGAAACAACCATTCCGCCCTGCTTACGAGAAACAACGTAACTGCAGTGAAGTATCTTACGTAGATAGACGGTTTTTGCCGAGCACAGGAGCATTCTCAAGCGCATTCACGCGCTGCTCGTAAAGTCGCTCATTAAAAAGAACATAAGAATCATTAATGGAAACTTTTCCGGGGTAGAAAGTCCTTCTGGAGAAATTTAATGAACTTTTTCTTCCTCCTTAATGTGCACTCCCAGTTTAAAGATTACAAATCGCGAGAGAATGTGCTCGCTCTCAAGGGTTCTGGAATATAATTTTGAGTGATTATAATAGGGCTGCCTCGAAGCCCAATCTTTTAAGAGTGATCTGGATAGCGCGAAAAAATCTAGTCACATTCACAGTAGACCGATTCAGTGGTTACCTCGTAGTTCAATCGTAAACAAACACATAACCTTGTTTGTAATCTGTGTTTTTCGCGGCATGGTGGTAAAATGCGCCAATGTCTCCTACAATCGGATTCTATCGTATTTGATGAATCCTTAATTATTGATATCTGACCTGTCAATGACTGAATTGTAGTGAACTAATACCAAGAGTTCAATAATTGAATCGAATGACGTTGTCGCTAGATTAGTCTACGACTCTTTGTGAAAAGAGCGTATTCGATTTAGCGGAAAAATTTGAGTTGTGAGGGGGTGGAGCATAGGCTCCAGGTTCCTCATTCCTAGATGCCCCGTTTTGAGGGAAATCAAAATGATAGGTAGAGCAAAGCCACTAAAAGTTTTGGAGACCCTTTTCCTTTTGTGGTTAACGCACTTTCCGCAAGTCCCCGACTCAAGTAATAATTTCGAATTACGAGATAAAGATTTTTAATTTTGAATATTGATCCGCTGTGTCAGATACGTGAAATTCACTAAAAATGCAACCAAAATAATTGGAATTACAGTCGATTTTTTATTTATCAATATAAATTAAATTGCTAAATACTCGCTACTTGAATATAGCTATCCGCACTTCATTGTTATTTGTGATAAATGTTTCAGACTATAGAATAAAAAAGCCTTAAAACTTCGGCCCAAACTTTCAGTAACAGGACAGTACAATAGTGCCGGATCCACACTTTACCTCGGGGATTTTAAGGCCAAAAAATTCTAAAAATGTCTGAAAATTATTCTTCATGTGCCTCAGAATTGAATCTTCATTCTGATTGTTAGGACGCACTGCTGTCAGTTCGAATTAATCACGTGCCCTCGAACTAACCTTTCATGAGAATGTTTTCTATATTGGTGAGCACTTGCCGCTCTTTCAACACATTATGCAGTTTTTAGGTGGTGAAACCGCTGCTCAAAGGCCGGTGGACGGGTTCGAAATGAGAGTCTCGTTGAAAATCGATCATTCGAGGGCGCGAGGCCCGACTCGAGGATGAAAGTCAGCAAAGAGTGCCCGGGCAAAGCGTCAAACGCAAGAATTTCGCATTCATTCAATCCACAACTCTGCGGCAGAGCCTCATTTGACTCGGATTTGGAGCGATGGCGCGATGCGGTGTCAAACTTGCAATGCTAATTCCACCGATTGTTGATCGATGCGTTCATCCGATGCCTGGTGTCGGTGTCATTTCAGTCGGTGCCCAGTTTGCCGAATTTTCCGATGAAGTTCACCTATACTGAACATCAAATCAATTTCAGACTTTAATAGCCAGTTCTTTTTTCTTGTTTTTTTTTTAAAAATACTATATCTTATAAAATAATGGATCAGTCGACAAAGAACGAATGTAAACATTCTGACACATGGTTCGTAATCAGAATTGTCTCGCAGGACACGATTCATGCATCAAAAATTGCTGAAATCATCACCTAACCATGGTACATACAGGGTGATCCAGGGTTAAACGGTCATACTGCAGGAGCCGAACACCCCCAAACCCCTCTTTTAAATTCAGGAAATTCCGTTCCCAATATTCAGCAAAAACGATTTACTTTCCGAAATTTTCGGGGGGCCGTAGCTCCGACTGAAGGCACTTTGGAAAAAAAACTTTCTACCACAAAAAAAATCTTATTTTGACCCATGACTGAAGGCACTTTTGGAAAAAAAAACTTTCTATTACAAAAAAATCTTATTTTGACCCATAAAACACGCTCCTGCAGTCGGGCCGTTTAAACCCTGGATCATTCTGTATTATTTTTCGTGTCTCCGCTTTTGGGTAAGGCCCGCCACAAAATTGTCCTGGGTATGAATTTTGTGACTAAAACTGCAAATTCGTCACATTTTAAATTTTATGAGGCGGTTCTGAAAGAAAATTTCACGACAAAACCAATGAAACCACTCTTAAGACTTTAAATTTTTGTAAGAACGGAGTTATAAGCTTTTAAAGTTTGCAAATTTTGACCGACCTCTCTCATTGACTCGATCCACTGTGAGGCGACCGAATTGCAGAAATACACGGGATTAAGGGAACAATTCCAGGAACGTCGAAAATAATCGTGAAAAGAGGCGCGGCAGGATTGCTTAATGAATCGATCGGCTGCGGCCGAGGCCGGGAACCGGCTTATTGTCGGAGTGGAGCTCTCTTTTTTGCATCAGGTTCGCACATGGCGATTCGCGACGAGGGAGTGTTTGCGAACAGAATAACCGTAGGTCCCGAGCTGCACAATTGAATCGCGAAAGCCGGCCAAGAGTGAAAATGTCACGATCAACGGCATCGAACTGTCGCGGCGCACACTGGATCGAGCACTGGAAAAAAGAAAAACACATTGTATCTAGAGTCCAGACTCTTGAAAACATTTACAAGAAGAATGACTCCTGATTCAATCAGATTTCAGCTTAAATCAAAAGGAAATCCGCTCAAATTAAGAGGCTTGGTTCTTGATTTAAGCTTAAATCTGATTGAGTCAAGAGTATTTTTTCTTGTCGATGTTTTTAAGAGTCTGAACTCTAGATCCAATGTGTTTTTTTTTCCAGTGAGTCTATGGGAGAGGTCAAACAAAATCTGGAAACTTTTAAAGCTTATATTTTCAAAAATATGAAACAGAAAATTTTAGAGTGGTTTAATTGGTTTTTTTCCTAAAATTCTCTATCAGAAACAGCCCTTGGAATTGAATTTGTGACGAACTAAACTTAAAAATTTGAAACTTTAGCTAAAAATTGTCATGGCCAACCTATTCTAATAACTCGTTCCTCTGTGCGTCGCTTTCGAATATTGTGGCTCCGAAATCCGAATCCGCTTCCAATTCGCTCTCTGCTCATCTCGACGCTTCTGCAGAACCGGAGTTTGGATTTTCGTTGTATTACTTACCAAGTATTCCATCGCAACAATTTCAATAAGTGGAGTCCCTTCAATTGGTGAATAGGCAACATACATAACACTCCAAGAAAATAAGGCAATACTGTTACAATTCGTTTGAAAAATGCAACGAATGTTGGTTGGGCGGTGGGGGAGAGGCATCAGTCCCAGTCTTCCAGAAGCCTCCCTTTTCTTAAAAAAAGAAGAGGAAGAATACAGTATCAAATAAAATTGTCAAATAGTATACTCAGGAGTTGGATACTTTGCGACGCAGCGCTTGAGCTTTTGAAGGCTCCTCCAGTATCCGAAAATTCGAAATCAAAATTAGAACTCATTATTGCTGCAGTTATAGGCATTTCCGCACACATTTTGAGTGAACACTTCTTTGGAAGTTTTGACTCCAATATTTCTGTTGACGAATTCAATCACGAATTTATCACGATTCACTGGTCTTAGAATAGAACGGATGCGAACGAATGGCAAAACATTCTATCCAATCAGGACCTTTCGCGTTGAAGATTGAAGTCTCTTCATCGACTCAACTCCTGGGCCACGAGAAGCGAGGAGAAACTACATGTGCGGAAAACAATTAATTAATTTAATGATTAGAGGAGAAAGAGAAAAGTTTGTGCCGCGGTGTGCGCCTACTGCGCCTATGAGGTAAATCTGACTCCGCATCGCTGCTAAATTTAGTTTTAAATCGGGAAAAATCGATGTCATTTTCGTGGTTTTCCTTTTTCACATGGAGATTGTGATTTCTTCGAAATTTGAAGGAAGAAAGATGGAGAAATATCGATGGATAGAAGAAATAGTGCGAAAGGAATAGCTCATTTTTTAAATGGCAAAGTAAAGGAAAACCAATATGAACACATTTCAGTTTTATTTCCGAAAAATCTCAGTTGAAAATTGTGTAGTGAAGCCGAAGGTGAGTTTACACAAGAATAATCGTCATTCAGACGAATCAAATAGTTACCGTGTATATTTCGTTGTAACGTTTACAGAAGAGGATTGTGGAAAACGACCAATGCAATATGCTTTTCGACTATTTTTTTTTCATAACTATAATAGTGGGCCTAGTCTTTTGACAAAGAATTAAATGAATTTATGTTTATTTTAACAAGCAGTACAAACTTAGACTTGTGGGCATTTGACAACTGTAAGTTGTTACACATAAATACAATACAAATACAATACACATTTTGTGTTTGCGAAACAGAATTACTCGTCTGTCGCCATCACGCCCATTGTTGCCTGAAAATGCAGCATACAGGGTGATCCAAAAATTCAGCACAACCAGCAGCGGGTATCACCCCTATAACTTTTGAATACATTTGAGGTAGAGATCTGAAATTTTGTGAGTGCTCGAAGGTTGAAAAAATCAACTTTTAGGACCCCCTAATATTTCCTGCGGATCTCCCTGAAAAAGGGGCAAGAACCCCAGGGGCTATGAAGAAGGCCAGGAACTTTTGGATCACCCTTTATATCCCCCCCCCCTCCTTAACTGAATGAGTAATATCCAAATTCTTTCACAATTACACAATCTGGCAGCCTTGATCACGCCCTTCATTTCCCAAAGTATTTTGTTCTGTACGTTTTAAAATTTTACCATCCATTCATCCCATCGATAAACATCCATCCGTAACCTCTTCAAACGTGTAAAACCCCGACCAATTTCGGGACGGCGATTGTTATCGGAGGAGCTAAAAAACCCAATCCAACGCTCGCTCGGGACTTGAAGTTCGGAGTGGAAAACACCGATACACAACCGATCGACGGCTTTGTTCCATTGTGTTGAGCAAAAACAGCGGATCCCCGTTAGATTTCCGTTCGAGTTGAGCGGTTTCGGTTTCAACACAGCCTCGCTACCGGCAGCAACTCGAGGTGCTGAGGAAAAATGCCGTATGTTCATGCGGATGTTGCCACATTATTCCCGGTAAACTTTAAATTTTGACGAAAAATTATGAATTACTTCCTTTGAAATTTTCAGGTATTTTAGACTGAGACCCGGGAAAACCGGGAATTTCCGGAATTCAGCAGGGACTAAAATCGAGAGTATCAGGTAAATCATCAGGGTATTGATGCCAAATACCGAGAGTATCTTCCCTCTCCGCTCTGATATCAAAATTTCATTCTTAAAACGGTGATTCGTGCTGAGCTTGGCTTCAAAAACTCTAACCATCGATAAAAATGTTTCTTTTTCCCGCACACTTCGGTGAAAAATCTTATTCTTTAAAAAAAAAAAAAAAAATCTACAGGAAAGTAAGCTGAAATCCTGATTTTTCACCTAGCAATTTTCCGTGAAAAGGAGTTGGTCAGGTTATTATTAGGGAATCGAAAAAATCAAAACTTCTAGACATCCTATTCTAGATCTAACTGCATCCTTTTTTTCTACCGAAAAAAAGGATGCTGATTAAACATTCTGGATGTAAATAGTGTGCGACAACTCACAAAACGCTAAATTAACCGCTACAGCAGTAACTTTAGCAATGTCAAGATGTAAAACTAACTGCTGTTGTGGTGGCTAATGCAGCGTTGTGTGAGTTGTCGCACATTTTTTTACATCCAGAATGTTAAATCAGCATCCTTTTTTTTCGGTGTGTGAATAAAACTTTCTGAATAATTCGGAAAAATCTTTGAAAGCTTTCCGGGAAATCTGCATAGGAGATTCGGCAACGCTCGAGTGTTCATACAACGTTTTGCCTCAGCACGGACAACAACTCGAGCTGCTAATTTGAGCGGATACGCGACTTCCCGAGTGTTTTCCCAGGAAAGCTCGGCATGAAAGAGGATAACCCCGGTGTAAGGTGAACGCGCGGGGGAAGGGAAGGGGGGGGGGGGTTGGAGCGAGCGATCGACCACTTTTTCGAGTGTTGACATTAAGAGTTGGAGTGCGGGTTTTCCGAACGGTTCGCTGCGGCTACGGGGGCGGGCGGCAGGGGGTGGGGTTGCGCGCCCCCCGCAAAATATTGAATGATGTACTGAATTCTAATGGTGTTTTAATCTAAGTCTGGGAGGGCGCGGACCGGGACCCGCCGGGGTTGAATCGGCGGCGCGGATTGTAGCAGCCGGATACGGGTGCGGGGGTCGGCAAACCCGCGACTGCACGGCGCGGTAATTGCAGTAATTAGCACAGCCTTCGCCGTTCCAAATCGATGTTTCAGAGCCCGCTTTCGGGGAAGGTGGAAGGGGGCCACATTCGGCGGAGGGTTTCGGCAGGCTACTCGAAGGGTCGTCCGCTGTTTTCACGCTGGATGTGCTGATTTTTATTTCCTTTCCATTTCTGTTTTTCCTCCTTCTGCCGTGTTACCGAAGAGAGCAGGGTGTCAACAAGTCCGGAATTTCCGGAAATAGTACTGATTTGTGCGGAAATTCCGCTAGAAGGTCCGGAATTTTTCATATTTGTTCCATATAGAGGGGGAGAGAGAGAGAGAGAGAGAAATTCAAAATGTTGAAATTATTCGAATTTCGTCAAATTGAGGTACTGAAAGAGTACTGAATTTTCCCGTTGAGGAGGTACTGCACGGAGAAAAAAACTTAGTGCGTGGGACCCGAAGTTAAGGTCACATGGATCTCTGAAGTTTTCGGATTGAGCATCTGAACACTTTAGGTCCAGCTGCTGACGTTTGGATCACACATCTGAAACTTCAGTTCTCACATCCGAAAAACTTCGGTTCTCACATCTGAAGTACTTCAGATGTAAGAACTGGAGTTTCAGATGTGTGATTCGAACCTCGACAGCTTGACCTAAAGTGTTAAGATGCTCAATCCGAAAACTTCAGAGAACCATATGACCTAAACTTTGGGTCCCACGCACGAGGTTTTTTTCTCCGTGTGCCGTGTTACTGAAGAGAGCAGGGTGTCAACAAGTCCGGAATTTCTGGAATGTCCGGAAATAGTTAAGATTTTTCAAGAGTGGTCCGGAAGTACTGAAAAAGTGTGAAAATTCCGCTAGAAGATCCGGAATTTTTCATATTTGTCGCAAAAAGAGAGAGAAATTCAAATTTTGAAATTATTCGAATTTCGTCAAATGGAGGTACTGAAAAAGAACTGAATTTTCCCGTTGAGGAGGTACTGAATGTCTCGGGGATCTACTGAAAAAGTACTGTAAAAGTACTGATTTTTGGCCAGCCTGTCTTAGTAGACACCCCGGAGAGCCGTAACTGCGAAAATGAAGTTTTGAGAAAAGGGGTTTATTGTTAGTAACTTCATTGGAAGCAGCCTTCGTTCTTTATCAAATGGACCACAACAGTTGTTAGGTGTTTTTATGGATGAGCCAGAACTCGTGGCTCCTTGTTGCGCCACCAATTTTCTCGATAATTCCCTCTTATCCCTCGCATTATTAAAAATTTACAATTTCATTATCAACTATAAATAGAGTCATTTTCATTTTTAAGAAAGTCGTAAGTGATATCTTGCGCATGATTACGGAGATGTGTTATGGACGCACAATAAAAACACTCTAAGATCAGAAATTGGCAAGAAAGGGCGCAATTTTGTTTAACAAGACCGGTAGTCCTGCGCTGCGACAACGCTAAGCACAGCATTCCGTGCAAAGGGAAATGCCTT
>NC_092794.1:51287010-51319000 GCF_918797505.1 Bemisia tabaci
CCGATCAAGATGATTAGCGCGACAAATATCACGAGAGATCGCTCTGTCCTCGCGGTTGCCGTTTCGAGCAGCTTAATCCCACGTTTTCCAAACGGATGAGCCTAACTCATTTGTTGTCAGGTAGTGCTAAATATCGCACCTATTATCCATTCTATGGAGCTGACGTGCGTGACATATCGCATCTTTTATGTAAAAAATGTCGGCAGATGTTTTAATTTTTAGCCAAAAATGAACGATACACTCTACGCATGAGTGTGCAGAATAATTGGCCGTATTTCTGCTAAACGACAAAGGGCGAGGAAGAGGTGGGGGTTGGATTGGTGAGGTCAGGTGAACTGAGGAGCTCCGTCCATCCTATTTTCACAATGCTTTTCCATGGCGCTTAGTTTCGTTTGACAGAACGCGCTATCCGGGTTCCTAAAATCCTCACAAGGAGCTGAAATTGGCGCTTAGTTCCGTTCAGCAGAAATACGTCCAATTATTCTTTGCTCATTTTAGGAACAACGTAAGTTCTATTAGTTTTCTCGTGAAGATTGGAGCTTTTATGGGTCAGCCAAAAATGTTGTTTCTCAGTGCAATCTTGAAACGGGCCTGTTGCATGCAAGAGATACAGCCGTGCGAATAGACTTTTCAGAGGTTAAATGACACGAAAATTACGATGGTCACATTATAAAAGTCCGAAATACACTCCTTACTGCGCAATTCGCATTGTTAGGAACGCGCTTTTTCAAATGTCCCGCGTCTGGGGGCAGTTTTCTAACGGAGACAATTAACGGCAACTCGCGGCTATTTCCGGTCAACTAAAACTGACAACATAACCTAAAAATCGGAGCTCGTGATATCGTGAAATGAAATGCAGAAGGATTGCGCTGGATATTTAAAAGTTGATCGATTTGGTTACCGCATAAAGCATATATGGACCACTATAAGAGATCACGTTGGGTTTGTAAACAAACTGAAGGAAAAAATAACAACAACAACAACGACTCGGCATCTTCCGGAAATCACCGAGCCCGCCGTTTGCTCGTTTTTGGTGATTAGAAAACTGCCCCTAGACGCGGGAAATTTGAAAAAGCGCGTTCCTAACAACGCAAATTGCGCAGTAAGGAGTGTATTTCAGACTTTTTTAATGTGACCATCGTAATTTTCGTGTCATTTAACCTCTGTAAAGTCTATTCGCGCGGCTGTATCTCTTGCATGCAACAGGCCCATTAGCATAATTAAATGGACAATATTTCCGAACCTGGAGTAAAATTAAATGATTTAATTTTACGAATAGATCCTTAAAAGCTACTGAAATAATTTGTCACAGAAAAAAGTACAAGATAAGAAGCGGAAAAATCTACAATTTGTATATAGCTTGTGAGTCAGGACTTTACTTACGTCAATATTTGCCAAAATCCTAATACTCCCCTCAGTACCTTGTAATGTTTGTTGTGATAAATCATTGTATCTCTCGCTGGGGTCTTTTCCCTAAGTTATACATTGTTGATTTTTGTTCGATTTCGGTAAAATCCTTTTTGCTGAATAATGCTATGTCTAAGGCTTCCTTAAAGCTCCCTAATTTACGATGTAAACCATACTGAGTCTCAAAGGAACGACTATGTATATACGGTTCCTAGACACCATGCTTCAATATTTCATCATACCCGGTATCATACCTGAACAACTCATCGTTAATAATCTCAAAGGAAGGCCGGCGCATGCATTAATTCGTGAGTAAAGGAATCGGGGCTCTTGTCCCGCAATTTAAGGCGGGATGTGCCTCGGAGGGAACACCAGCAGGTCGATTGTCGAATCGTAATCGAACTACCTCATTCGATAGATTCCTATCTTGGCAATGTTTTCTATCGATCGAAATCATTAAGTATCGATTCGATAATCGAGCCGCAAGGCATTGATTCTGGCCCGCGATCAAGCTGCCGTAAAATTGGCGTAAAGCTGACCGAGAGGGTCCCCTGAGAACCTCCCACCTTCCGGGGTGCGATGTTGTCAGGACGTGTTATAAAATTTGGATATCTTACATGGGTGTAAATCGAGAATTTTTTCATCAATATGTGGCGACGGTGCCGGGCCAAGGGGGGAGGGATCTCCTCTGATACCCTTTCTTTGGCGGAGGACGAAGGTTGGAGTTGCCCGGCTCTCTGTTTTTCATTGTTAATGACTCTCTTGGAAATTCGGCTAAGTTTCATTTTGCTGAGCAACAAAACTAACTCTGCGGCGACGCGTGTAGCATCTCGTAGGTATGAAGGCGTTTTCTCTTTACGCGACACCGCTATGGGTCACATTTCCCAATAAACTATAGTTCTTCTGTACATAATGTCGTCACCTTCCGACGAAAGTATCACAAGCGCCGTGTGACGTTTAAAAATTTCCGCCGCTTTTTATTTTTTTTACAGAGAAATTTGTGGTTGAATCTGTTTGAAAATTTCACCGCATTTTACCGGCACACTAAGATAATTCAGTGGAATTTTCGGACAGCTTCGTTGAACAAAATAGCGGCGGAAATTTTCAAACGTCACATGGCGCATGTGATACTTTGGCCGGAAGGTGACGATGTTATCCAAATAATCACCGTCGCATAACGATCCTCGTCGATCGCTGATAAATTTATTATTCTCACATATTTGAGAACTTTACTCAACAACGCACCAACGCAAAGGCATACGGCTACCCCTAAAAGTACTTCATACTTACATCATACTCGAAGGCATAAGGCATAAGGATCATCCTCAAAAGACATCATATTTCTGCGTTACCCCGAAAAAAGAACCTAACTACGTTTCAGTGTTGCGAAATAACCACTCGTCATTTGTAATTTTACCGGGAAACTTGGAGGCACTTTCTCACTAAAAATTTCGCTCAGTTTCTCTCTGATCTTAGGTCAAAAATATCGAAATTTTGAACAGGAATTGCACGGTCATATTCCTGTGAAAAATCGAATTGCGTGAGTCAATTTTGCAACACTGAAATGGAGGCACGTTCTTTTGGGGAAAAACGATTTACATCTACTTGCATTATATTTACTCTTATTTTCAGCTTCTATTCTTTGAGTATGAACGTAGCGAGATGCTATGTCGTTACCTTCTTGTTAAAGTATCACAAGCGCCATGCGACGTTTAAAAATGTCCCTCTACTGCCTTTTTATTATTTTACAGAGATATTGGTCAACGAAGCTGTCAGAAAATTTCACTGATTCTCTTTATGCTGCCGATAAAATTCAGCGACATTTTCGGACAGCTTCGTTGTAAAACTTCTCTGTAAAAAAATAAAATCTCAGTGGAAATTTCTAAACGTCGCATGGCGCCTGCGATACTTCGGCAGGAACGTGACGATGTACAGAATTTCCGGATCCGCGAGCAACCGACATTATTCCTTGGTTACCGCATACGCGTGACGTAAGCACGGCTCGCGTGACGTATGCACGGTTCGCGGGACGGCAGCCAACGTCGGGAGGCTGGGCGTTTCATTTTTGATAAGCCAGCTGTTCAGTGCGGGCGCGGAGTTGACCGTGCAGTCTGCGAGTGCATGTCCAAACATATTTGATTTGCAGATTTAGACAACTATGAATAATAAAACGGGGATTGTCCTACAACGGAACGAACGCGGGTATTACCATAACGCTGAGGAAAGGATGTGTTATAATAACATATGGACCACTCGGGCGGACCCCCCTCGCCCCGCCCCCGCGACCTGAACCAACAAATCAAAACTACTTGCAGGGCTTACCACTCCATGACATTGTTTGTCCTGTCGGTACTCGGTCGTTGGAAGGAATTTTTGCCATGCGGATCCGGTCAGATCGGAGGCCGGCGCTGTTCATTTCGTAAACTAACATCGCACGAACTACCAATCTGCGTGCGTTTCCGGTCGAGGTTATGTTGTTTTTGAAGCGCGGTGCTCGGAATTGATTGGGATTCCTATTGTGTAGAATGTGGAGGGGATCATGTCATCGAATATTAATCTACCCTTGTTACTTGTAATTAATCGAAAAGATGTGTGCGGAATGGTGTAAAATGGAATGAAAGTGCACCGAATCATTTTATGGTGCATCAGGCAACGCGCTTCTATGTCGATGTGTTTCGGGATTTCGACGTTTTCGATGGGAGACGATCAAAGTAGCGTAGTGCGGCACAAATAGTAAAATAATTTTCCAATTAAGTTGTTGTTTTTAATGTTGTATTTTTTTGTTAGATGTGAGCAAAATAGTGTAAAATGAAATAAAAGTGCATCGAATCATTTTGCAACGCATCAGGCAACGCGTATCTACGTCGCGGTGTTTTGAAATGCCGACTTTTTCGATGGGAGACGACCAAAGTAGCGTAGTGCAACGCAAATATTAAAATAATTTTCCAATTAAGTTGTTGTTTTTTAATGTTTTCTTTTTATTTACATTTACGTGAATTGTGGTGCTAACGAAAGAAATAATGAACGTGGTCGATAGCATGAACGCTAATTTTAAATGCTCACTCTTATAGTAGTCGACGAGCACTCCAAAATTTACATGTTAATCGCCATTAAAAAAACCATTCGCAGAATAATACGCTTTTCCAACTAGCAAGGTTTTTCGGTCCTGCAGAAAAGAACTTATTTTTCCATTTTTTACCTTTTAAAGTTCAAAAGAGGGATGTTGAGCAGCTTAGTGGCAAGCTCGAGACAAAAGGGGAGAGAAGTATTAATTAAAGTTGCAACAAAAATCACGTGCTTTTTACCAAGAATTGCAATTTTTTTACATACTTTGCTCAACAAATGTCGATTTCAAAAGATCCATAAAATTTGCTCTATTTTTTGAATGCTAGGCAATTGGCAATTCAAAAAAAATTGCAATTTATTTCAATTTTCTTTCAATGAAGTTCAATAAGAAGAGCTTTTTTAGTTTTAGAGTAAGCAACACAAACAGCATGCCCTGCAAGAGCAATATTTTTACAGTTGTACGTAAATTTTTTGCAACCTGTAATACTTGAAGAGTGAAACATTTTTGTCTTTAATTTTGACCTTCTTCTTGGCCACGAAAACAGAAAATCGAGTTATTTACTCCAGAAGGTTGAGGCAGCTATAGTGCTTTTCAAACATCTTTGGGAAAGAAGTACCCAAAATATTCAAACCCACCAAGAGGTATGGCGGTTTGAAGTTTGCAGTTCAATGAACGTAGTTTCAAAGAAAATCCATTTAAAGTTTGAATCTCCTATGTTCAGGGCTCAAAGTTGTCGAACCAAAATGCAAATATACTTCCTCTGTTCGCACACAAATTAGCTAAATTGCTTGCGACTTTATGCGATACCAGTGAGTCTTCCTCGTCGAAAACGCAAAATCTATTTTTTTGGCCCAACTCAAAAGAACTCGCTTTACTGAATATTTTACTCAAAAGACATGTAGCCTGTATCACAAGATCAACGTAAAACCGTTAAAAAGGCATGTCAACATGGCATTGCTGACCGTTAGCCTCTCAAAGATCGTCGGCCTGACAATTTTTGAAGGCAAGCGATGTGTTTGGGACACATCATGGATCGTATTTTGAAAGTTTCAAGGAGTTTCATGTAGAACTGGCCGAGAAATCAAAGAATTAGTGCCACTTTGACGGTTCTACTTTGTTGTATGATACGGGCTTTCGGACACACCGGCGGAATTCATCTATATCGAATGACGTCATCGCTACAGGATGCTTTTTAATGAAAGGAGGTAAAAAATTTACAATTTCTATTTTCCCCAAATCCGAAGTAATGAGTGAACTTTAGGCCTCATCCGTGCGATGATTGTGACGTTAAAGAGATCTATTTCAAAATAGAACTCCTTTTCTTTTTGACCTAGTTGATGTTAGCAACAGGCCGATTTTATCGTGACCCTATTAAATATACAGCGATAAAAATAGCAGGTTTCACGAAGTTCCAAATTAAAATTCATTCCTCGTAGTCTTTGTGTTTATTTCAGGCAGTTTTGAACTATGAAAGAAGCGAAATTAGAGGTTCTGAACGGTTTCTGCCTAATTGAACTTTTTCTCGCTATCGAGAATAAAAGGAGCGGTGAGGTCGAAATGTTTCTCTCGTCTCCTTCCGATGCAATTCTATCGGAGAAGAAATGAATAACTTCTGACATTTTCGATGGATTTTAAGCCGTATTTACAGTCATTTCTTATTACTCGCGCTGCTTCCCCCTTTCAAATTGAGTTGAAGCGCTGCGCTTCAAGCTTAGGACTTAATGATAGGATTTTTCCTCTGAACCCAGTTATTAAATAGCCGACTTAAATATATATTTTCATTGCTTTTTCATTTCCTTTTATCTTTGCATAATTGATGTAGAAAGTAAACTTTCCCCCGCCAATTGAAGTTAAATCATCGTCTTTGTTGTAATTAATAATGTTTTCAAAAGCTCGACCGATAACAATTTTCTTTTTTTTATTCTCTGGACTTCAATGCAAGAAAATCGATGGACCAACCAGACAAGGCACGGATTGAGGCTCGTTATCATCTCAAATTTTATACCAAAGAAATACTATACTTGCTCAACTGCAAGCTTCAAAATAAACTTCTAAGAGAAGTATCAACATCAGCTTTCAAAATTAATGGAATTGATCGAGGGAACACACAAGTTATCTTAAATTTGCAGGTTGCCGTCATGTTAATGTTATTTTAAAACATCCAACGAATGCGGCGCGAAAGCTGAAACTTTGGGGGGGGGCGAAATTTGGGAAAACAAGAGGAGGGAATCTAGGCCGGGGGAAAGGAAAAAATTTAATATTAGGTATATCTTGCTCACAATATTCTGTTGTTTTGTGAGGCTCACCTTTCCTTCTTCTTCTTTGAAACAGGATAAATAAATAAAAAATTCTCCAAACTTTTGAGGGCGGGGGGGGGGGGGGGGGGCTCCCATCGCTATCACTGACATTCGTATCTGAATCACGAGGTTACGTGATCAAATTGTTTTCCACGTCAAACTTCGAAGAGAAATCATCTGCCGTAGTATTTCTAATCCTTTCATTTCTTTCAGATTCATTATTTCCAAAAATTAAATTCTGGAAAACCCTCGCAAAGCTGAGTTGAAGTAGAAATATGTTGGTATTGTTTAACCGTACAATTTGTAACATTTTACGGGATTTAATCGTGCAAATTGTTCAATATCACTCTTTTAACTCACTTTAAATCCTATACCATTAAACTTTCCATCTTAAATTAGTCGGATTGAATGTAAGTTTCCTGTCCCCCGTATTTGATGGAGACGTGGATGTTCTTGGCCCCGGAGCATGATGCAATTTCATGACGAATGATGCACTAATCGTCGGGCCCGTTTAATTACCCCAAGGGTGACTGTATCTCGCAAGACCCATGGCCGTGGGCGGAACATAATTATATTGCGGAAATTAGAAACGCTGCCGCGCTGCATCCGAGTAGTTACCCGGGAATAAGACTGAGCGAAACGGTGTCCCATTGAGAAGGGCCGAAAACGCATCAGGCATCACTCCCATCAGCAGCATCGTTCAATTACTCATGTATGATGGTAGGCTGATGAGCTCTATCTCACGATCAAAATAGTCGAATTTCTTGCGGTGGATTGGGCGAATTTTCTCAACCAGATCGGAAAAGTTGCATCACAAAGGAGGGAAAAGCTCTGTTGAGGGAAATTTTTGCGACTGGATTCGGTTGATGTATTTGGTGGATGACTGGTGTATCACACTGGAAAAAAAAAATTCATTGGATCTACAGTCCAGACTCTTAAAAACATCGACAAGAAAAAGTACTCTTGATTCAATCAGAATCTAGCTTAAATCAAGAACCAAGCCTCTTAATTTAAGCGGATTTCGTTATGATTCAAGCAATAATCCGATCGAATCAAGAGTATTTTTTCTTGTCAATGTTTTCAAAAGTCTGGACTCTAGATCCAATGTGTTTTTTTTTTTCCGGTGCACCATTGGAATTTGGACCAATCAGAATCGAGTGTCTAATTTTCAACCAAATCCTGAAGGAAGCGAGCCAAATCCTGGACGTGGTTCAAAAAAGCGCGCCAGGCATGGAGAAAAAACAGTGTTGCTGACTTCCAAAAATCGCCGCTGGAGGTTCCAAACGGGGTCGAATATCATCGTTCACTCTGGTATAAAATGGTTAGCGTAATGCTCTAGTTTTTAATATTTTAATTACCACTAATTTTTCGTCTGATTTCCCAAAAAGTTATTCAATTTTATAATTGACTATTTTGTTTTATTTGTTACAGGTAAGGACATACTGTACAAAATGCATAGTCGTGTAAGTACTATTAATCTTTACATCAGAGTTGAGAGGGCGACTGCAAGAGCAGCTCTTTTGCAGAAACCTTGCGTAACCCGCACACTCGAATTTCGAACTTTTTTGCATCTCCTTTTTGACGATGGTTCTAACGATTAAGACATCAGAAAACGCATTCATTTTTTCTCAAATGCAACGCGTTATCGACAATTCTCAACCTCGAATGCATTTTTCTCAAAACAAGATTTTTGTGTGTGGGCTGTTATTGTAGCCGCCTCCTCAATTATCGTTGAATATGATTAAATCTCTCGTATAAGTACATCCTCCAAGTCCCTAACCCTAAAATTCCACCCAAATTCTCATTATGCTTGCCTCTGTACTGCTTATTGAACTTGATTTACAAAGCTATAGAAAAAGAAAACTAAGGGAAGTTTGAGCTTCTCTATTGGTTGAAGCGTATTGTTGCAATAGACATGACAAGGAGCAAAGAGATAGACTAACTAACACAAACCCACGACCTATCATAGTTAGTTCATCAGTTTCCCCCCTTCGACTGTGGCAACCGCCCGTTTCAACCAATAGGATCGCTCTTTTCTCTTCGTCTTCTTTGTCAATCGCTTTTTCTATTGATTTCAATAATCAGCCCGAAGTGTGCGCTCCAGGTCTATTTAACACTCATGAGTAAATTTTAAGGTTAGTTGATTTGCTCAACGTGTTCAGCGTGAAATTTTGATGTGGAGACCTGTGTTTAATTTATTACCTTGTATAGCACTTCCGCGCTTAGGAAAAAAACCGCATGAACATTCGAACGCTGCCAAATTTCTCACGACGAAATATTGAGATTGAAGAAAATTATGAATACTTCAACTCGAAATTTTGAGATCCTCCAGATAAAATTGTGAATCAAATTCTCTGACAAACCGGCGGAAAAATAATATCGTTGTTTCCTGAAATTTTCGATTTTATCCTGGGAAATCTGGCAACGCCCGGAGGTTCATACGGCGTTTTCCCCTAATTCGGCGGAGTAGTCCACGGCTAAACGCCCCGCGGAAGTGACAACAATGTGTGCCAGTTTTATGGACTCATTAAAATCGATAGGCGTTTGTTTTCTATTGCCCTACCGCTTGGGCCTGTCGACGTGCCGCGGTGTGCATGTGTGTTAGTGTGTGTAAGGCGGGAAAATAGATCAGCCTGCGGATGCATGACGTCGATATTTTAAAAACCAATCACGTACGCTCACCAGAGCGCGAATCCACGGATTTGCCACGCTCGCTGACAAGAAGCAATAAGCATATGTTTATCAGCCGAGATAAGTGAGATTACGTGCTCAAAGAGACTAGTCGTTTTCGGCACCTCCTTAGCCCCTCCCCTCCCTTCTCCACCAAGGGCGATATTTCGCACTATTTGTCTCCGAGCTTGACGAGAAACCTTCGGTGCAAAAATCGTCGCCCTTTTGACGTAAGGGCGTATCTCAATTTTCACATGAGCTCTGTTCTCCATATAATTCTATGCTTCCTGGGGCTCATGTGGAAGTAGAGATGCGCCCTGACGTCTGAGAAACTACGAAATGACGGGGGTCTACGGCGGAATCGAGGACCGAGGAAGTTAATCAGGGGTGCAAAAACTCCTCCATTACGTAACCGGTGGGGCGCGTGCGAAACGGAGAAGCTACCCTCCCCCTCCCCTCCCAAAAAAGAACTGGTTTAGGAAATGAAAAGGTCAGGGTACGCCGGTTTTAGGACATTTTGTCAACGATTTTTTGTCCGCGCACTTTTTTTGTCCAGTAGTTTACGCCCACACGTAAAATAAGCAACAGTGGCTTGGTCCAAGCGTTATATTTTAGTCGGTATGTAAAATTATGTATTTTGACAATATGGTAGTGGGAAATTGAGAGAGAAGGAGGTGTTGTTATGATTGCTCATTTTCTAAATGAAATGTTATTACTCTCTCCTTTTGAATCATCTTTTTAAATTGTCATTGGTGAATATTTGGTTTTATTCCTATCCTTAAAATATTGAATATGTAATACACCTTATATATGTATAGGTACTTTTTTTTATTTTTAATTTTTTCTTACGAAATTATTACTTCATTTTGAACACATTTATATTTTTAAAACGTGACAAATATTTGTAAAACCTTTTCCAAGTGACATTAATCTCAATGAGCCGCAGTTGTGCCGACAGAAACTGCAAAAATAAATAAAAGAGAAAAATAAAACCAGGAAGCACGCAATCTTTAGTTTTAACCCATTCGTACATCGATCTTTTATAGTCAAATACGTCAAATTTTGAGCGTTTGGTTGCGCGTACAACTCGCTGCAGCACAATAAAAGCACAAAATGTAAAAGAAAAAAAAAGTGCCTTGGAAATCATTAAATTTGACACGGAGCCACCAATATTTAAAAAAACACATTATAATATTACTCTCCTTTGAAAAATTGATATATATATTTTTTTTCTTCATCAATTTAAATGAGAATAATCAATAAAGAGTGTGCAAACATTTCAAAATCATCAGTTAAAAAACGCTGACTATGTGAGTATAAATATTAAAGCCTAACATAGCGGAGCGGCGTGCTGCCAGCGCGAGAGGCTCACTGGCGCCTTCAAACCTAAGTGGATACTTCACGCATTGCACCATGCTTGGAGTATCCACGTAGGTTTGTAGGCACCAACGCGCGTTTCGCGCCGGCCGCCCGCTCGCCGTGCGGCGGCGACTGAAACTTTTTCACAACAGAGGTGTTGCACAGTATTATACGAAATTGAACGTATTAAGAATGACAGGCATCCTTTAAAAGGACAAATCTTTCTTCGCAAAATAAATGAAGATACTTATCGTTCTCAGCAAAAATCTAAGAGCCTTTAGCTGAGGCAAATATAAAGGTTTATCCGGTTCAGGTATTACAAGGTGGGAATTTATTGAAAGATAATCAAGTTCTGTTACACCAAAGAGGTGTAGAGAGTTTTAGTGAATTTTGTCTCATGGAATCGACGCTCCCCCATTTTTACCAAAACTCTCAACTATATATTATTCTCCGTTGGACCAAACAGACAAAACAAAAAAACAAGCAAACCCTCATTTCATCCAAAAACGTCGCGAGCAATCGTCGTTTGTATTTACATGTGGGCCAATCAACTTTGGGTCTCAACTGGCACGTGGACCAAAACTCCCGTGCCGAAAAAACGCATGGACGTAAATTACTGGAAAAAACAGGTGCGCGGACAAAAAATTGTTGACCAAATTGTCGTATAACTGGTTCGCCAGCGTTCTAATTTCGAATTTTTACAGAAATATAGGTTAAAATCACGTGTGTCTTGCAAAACGTGCTGTGTGAAAGTGAAAGAGATGCATAGAGTTTTGAGTTGATACGCACTTTAGATCGTCGGTGAAGTGACTTTTTGGGGCTGTTTTGCTGGATGTGATGCCGTACGTGCTGGTTTCTCTCAGGATGTTTTTCTACATATACAATTTATTACACAAAAAGCGGGAGTTCTGTGTATTTTTTAATCTGGTATGACTTAGTCTACGTACATTACCAAAATTCGCAGGAATGATGATCGAATTAAAAATTGAATCCCGAAAAATACTCGCAGCCCGCGATCCTTATTTTAAAAGCCACCGTCTTCTAAAATGCCGCTTGGTTCACATTTGGTTTACACTTCGTCACCCTCTGGCCGAAGTATCACGAAGCGCCATGCGACGTTTACATTTCCGCCGTCATTTTATTTTTATACAGAGAAATTGTTGGTTGAATCTGTTAGACAATTTCGCTGAATTTTATCGCCAACACAAAACAATTTTTTTGACTTCTTCGGACAGCTTCAATGAACGATTTCTCAGTAAAAAATTAAAATGGCGGCGGACTTTTTTAAACGTCGCATGGCGTTTGTGACACTTTGGCCGGAATGTGACGACTTGACGCGGACAGGGAGACTGGAAATGCACCGACTGTTCAAGGACTAACTTCAGCGGGGCTCTAGTGCATACCGTCTGTAATGTTCTCAGTGGTGAAATTAGAGCAATGTCCATATAACATAGACCCGGCATTGATAATGTCCCCGTTTTTTTGAAAAGTGTTCCTCCAGTCATAACTTCCTGATTCTATCCAAAGCTTGGAATCCAGCATCACCTCCAAAAGTCAGGGAAATATTGTAGAGTAATATTCACGCCAAGATGACTAGTAATCAACCACTAATCAGAGAAACGAATGTCATTTAGAGCTTTTGCGGTTTTTTTTTCACTTTTTCTTTCCGGTTTTTATTGGCATGGCTGACGAGCGTTATAATGTCTAAGTACATCTCCAGGAAGGCGCGGTCCGCATTTAACTATTTAGTAGTGGGCCGTAACAGCTGTAAATTGCGTGAATGTGGCCCAAGATGCTCATTCGACGGGTAATCAGGGCTGCCGGTGAAACTCTCTTTCTCTACTGACAGGCTAAGAAAAATCGCCGTATGAGGCTTCAAACGTTGCCAAATAACCGTTAATAAGATACAAATTCTCAGGGAAATCTTGTTTAAATGCCAAGTCTTGACACATTGGCACATGTGAAATGAAAATTTGGCCATTTTTGACAGCTTTTACGGCTTTTTATGTATATGCAGTATATGCACTGGAAAAAATAACATTGGATCTGGAGACCAGACTCTTGAAAACATCGACAAGAAAAAATACTCTTGATTCAATCGGATTTTTGCTTAAATCAAGAACCAAGCCTCCTAATTTGAGCGGATTTCCTTTTGATTTAAGCTTAAATCTGATTGAATCAAGAGTATTTTTTCTTGTCAATGTTTTCAAGAGTCTGAACTCTAGATCCAATGTGTTTTTTTTCCTGTGTGGGACGAAACTCCGATCTGTCCTCCGCAGCGGCAAGGCATGAATGATCGGTTATCGATATATCACCAGTTGAAGCTACGGTAAAGAATCGATCATTATGGTGTTCGTTGCGAACACCGTGTTTTATCGATCCTTTTTCATAGATTTAGGTGCCAGATTAATCGATGTATCGTGAAGCACGCCACGCCAACGGTCCTCCGGCCAGGCGGCGTCTAGAGATAACACCTATCAAAATCGCAGCGACTCCGGGATTCCTTGCGAATACTTCACGGTCAGGGTTTTTTTCTCGGGTCCATTGAAAAGTGACTTACGAAACTTTTAACTTTCGAGCTTCGAATGAGTCGTGAAATTTGTACGAGACTTCGAGCTGATCCAGTTACAAAACTCGTGAAAGTTTTGCTGCGACAAATGGGTGATCATCTCGGGTCGTCGCACAATCCAGTTTCCTCGTTTTCTCCCGGTCAATTGAACCAAAAATTCCAGTGGCGTGGCGTGCTTTGCGATGTATCGATTGTTATATCGTTTAACCCTATGGGAAAGGATCGATAAACGGGGTGTTCGCAGCGGACACCTTAATAATCGATTCTTTACCGTAAGTTTAAATTTTATAACAATCGATACATCGCAATTCCCTCGATGCGTCTGTATTTTTATTTGAGAATATTCTGATAAGCATTCAAAAAATTGCTCAGCAGCTGGAAAGCGTTGAGGGATTATTTCACTCACGAAAGAGAATCAAATCTACTGCGCGCTGCAATTTGGAACTAGAATTTTTAGCTCACTTTAGAGACATCGCACGAACTGTAATTCTCCATACGCAGATAAGTGTTCATACAAATGAGCCAGAAATTGTAGTTCCGATTTGCAAAATGAATCCCAAATGTCATTGATTTTTCACAGAGTGTCCTCAAGTTAAACGCGAATATTTCCAGAATCGATTTTGGGATCGAAATAAGACCTTTCCTCTCTATAACGTGTTCTGAGAATAGCTTTTCTTCTGAGTTACAGCTCAAAGTCAGCGTTTGGGGTGAAAATACCGTTTTTTTCTTGATTGTGTCGACGTTTGGACGCATCCACGCCAAAGAGACCATGTTCATATAAGGTTTGCGTGCAACATATTTCCTTTTAGCATTAATACGTCCAGTTATAAATGAAAATACATTAAAATTGGCGCTTTCATTTTCTTTTACACGCTGAACACATTTCTGACCTCAAAAAACTAAAATCGTATTTCAAGGAGGGGTTTTATCCCCCCCGGGGGGGGGGGGGGGATGCAACTCTTAAAGGGCGATTCGTTAGGAAAATGGTATAGAATAGAAAAGTCTTATTTTTTATTTCAAATTCGATTTTGCAAGTATTCGCGTTTAACTTTGGGATGTCCTGCATAGGGACTTGCCAATTATAGTCGATCCATGACGATTCCAATAATCGACCGTGATAGATTAATCTCTATCCAGGCAATTCTTTTGATGGATGAAGATTGTTCAATGAAGATTCAATAATCGACCCACAGAGCAGCATTCTGAAAAAATTATCGTCAGCGTTTAAATATCGAGCTAAGAAACGTTCAGACAACGTTCCAACCGATCCAAATATCTATCCCCTCAAAGGAAATGGGACTCCATCGAACTGCTGAAAGACTGAAATGGACTTAATAATCGGCGATCGCTGCTCAATTTCAGTCGGCCCCGTGCCAGCACTTCAACAGACCAATTGAGAGAGCATCAGTGACGGGATTGTTGAATCGTTATCCTTGACCTACCCTGATCGGGAAACGAGAAATTGCCCGTTTTGAAGGACTTCACTCGCTGCGCAAAGAAATGACGTTTTTTTCACGTTGGTGATTCAAGTCGAACAATGCGTATCCCTATTGCATTTTTCAAAATCACCGAGTCAATACTTGTTTCATCCTTCTATAAAAGAAAAGAACTACAATATATTTATTAAATTGTTTACGATTATTTACAACTTACTTTGAGACGACGAGTTATCCGAATTTTTTTATTTTCCGTCCATGAGCAATGAACATCCGTTTAAAGGCAACTGGTATGAAGGGAAAGGAAAAGGGAAGGCAGGGATGCAAATTATTCTAGGCTTTTGCAAATTTCTGCAACGCGCTGGGTTCTCGCATAAAAGTCAACACAACGTGCTGATTGAAAATTTGTTGAATTTTTGGTCAATTTTTGAATGTGTGCCAAAGGTGCATTAATCTATAAGAGTTGAAAATCTGAAAACTGGAAAATAAATATGGAAAAAAAAAGAAAACGAATTCTCAGCCTCCACAATTTTTAGAGCAACTCCCCAAGTCGATCAATTCTTGACCGCGCCGTCGAAAACAATTTGCACCCCTCAGGAAAGGCAGTGAAAACGTAGAATTTGAAGGAAACCTTAAAGGAATAAATGTTTGAAGTATAGGGATGGCAATTAGGTGCTTATGAAAATGCAGGGATTTTAGATGAAAGGATACCAGTCAACGCCCTGTTTTTAGGAGTGGTTACTTATATCCGTGTCTGATTTCTGTGCGTGGGGTTAACGTCAGCGGATCCAGCAACATGGCAACATCGGATTTTGTCCATTTAAACCTATGGAAATGTATCGATTCTTGAAGGGGGCAGGTGCTCCGACAAGAATCGCTTATTTAGCAGAGGTTCAAATGGAGGAAATACGGTGTTGCTAAATTGCTGGATCCGCCGCTGCTGGGGGTTAATCATCGGTGATCGGGAGAACGTCGAAGGAGTTCTTTTCAACGAGGATGTGGGAAATGCCTGCAGGTCACCGAATGAAACTTTTCAGGAGGTTTAGGAGTCTTGATGTCAGTCGGATTAAAACGCCAGTCTTGGTTGTGTTGGGTAGATGAGTGCATAAGAGCACGAGATGTGTAGGAATACGCGAGATCAAAATGGTGGAAAAAAGTCTTACTGTAAGAAAGGAACTCTCATGGGAGAGTCTGGTCTCGAGTTAGGAGCCGAAGTCATGCAAACGGCATGACCAAGCCGTGCAAATACTACAATAGGCTAAAAACTCCTCCAACCGTTTCTTTTTTACTCACAGTTTGAGTGGAACGTTTTAGTTTCAACCGTAGCTCCTTCGCCCCAGTGGATAATTTTTGAAAGCGACAATGACCATTCGAGCCTATAGTTGCCATGAAGATGGATTTTTTCCTGCCAATATTTTTAAATTGATTCATAACTAAGTTCCTAAAGCTGCGAGGCTTAGGGCATATTCCTAATATTTCGTTTTTAGCTCCTTTCCTTAGCTGCTCTTCTTGGAACGCCCCATTTGTTTTACATTGTGACTAAGGGAGGCTGAAAGAAACCCTAAAAATAGCACCATTAATAGGGCAATTTTGGCTAAATTTGAGTAAAATTCAGCAGTACAACTTTGAAAATGGGTGCTCAAAGGGATTTCAATGATCTACCTCTGCAAAAGTACGAAAAACAGAGGGAAAAAATTCTTTGGTTTTCATAAACCTCAGGGTAGGTGCGGTCCTACCTTAAAATTTACGAAACTCGCTGTGTATTTCATTTCATGTATTGCGCTTTACTTATTGTTATCAGTAAGTCATTGTTATCCCTTCAAGGACGCATTTCCAAAGTCGCACTGTTGAATTTCATTCGAGGTCGGCAAACATTATCACTTCAATGCGGGTTGCATACTCAGCCTAAATTAAATGTCTTATTTTTGAAATATTGCGCTAAAATTTCAATTCTTTCAAATCGTGTTGTTTCATTTTACAACCGCGGTCTCCCGCAAAGTCGACATGTTGGCGCTAGTGCTACTCTTCCCGGAAGGGACCGACTCATGTTCCGCAGCGCACACATGCACCGACTTACGCTTTTTCACCCGCGGATACACCCTCACACCAGGTCGACGCGGGAGTGTTCCCCGAAAATCGGAAAGACAATATTATGAGGATTAGTTTCAGCTTTAATGTAAACACACTCGACTCGGGAATCGTTTACTTCAGAAGTAGGTGAACACAAGCGTAACCATCAAACCGGGCCCTTTGTTCGGGGCGGGGGTGGGGAGGGCGATAATTCACGGGGCGATTTCGCGCGTGCGCATTAGGGGCTCGTGCTTAACGAGGGAGCTTTACAAGTCACGGGAACGGTGCTTAAACAAACAGGACAGGCGGTATCCGCTGCGAGTGACACAGTCACTATTATTCGAGTAGCGGCTGCTCCGTTCCGTTCGGGGCTGGCCCGCCACGCCACGCCGCGCCGCCGCCGGCGATGCGATCCAGACTGGTCCGCGCGAACATTGACCGCTTCTCCCGGGCCCCGAAATCCACCCCCGAGTCCGCGAATGGACCGAATCCAAGTGGAAGACATGAAACTCGCCACTGAAAAAAATATGGTAGATTCTACTGTATTCTGACACAGTGCTCCAAGTATGGTAAGCAACACCTCATTCTATGTACACGGGAAAAAAAACCTCGTGCGTGGGACCCGAAGTTTAGGTCATATGGATCTCTGAAGTTTTCAGATTGAGCATCTGAACACTTGAGGTCCAGCTGCTGAGGTTTGGATCACACATCTGAAACTTCAGTTCTTATATCTGAAGTACTTCGGTTTTCACATCCGAAAAACTTCGGTTCTCACATCTGAGGTACCTCAGGTGTAAGAACTGAAGTTTCAGATGTGTGATTTGAACCTCGACAGCTGGACCTAAAATGTTCAGATGCTCAATCTGAAAACTTCAAAGATCTATATGACCTAAAATTCGGGTCCCACGCACGAGGTTTTTTTTCTCCGTGTACTATATGTAGAAAATTCACTGAAGTTTGCACGAAAATCCGCCCGACCGTTTTCATGTAAAAAATCAATTGCCCAATTAAATTAGGCAATAGCTGATGTGGCTTGGTGATTTCTGCGTAGCGCGGCCCAATTAAGATGCATTTCGTAGAAACCGTCGGAGACTGAAACTTGTCTTAAAAGGGGAGAGGGGTTGGGGGAGAAGTAAATAGATATAGGATGACAAGGAGATTATTCTTTTTTTTTTAAATCTTTATGAAAACGGGACACATCTCGTGCGAAGTTGCAAGACTAGCAAGCGTCGAAGAACTAAAGGCATAAAGAAAGTCATGTGTTAAATGGGAGCTAATTACGTAATTTCGATGATGAATTATCAAGATTCAAGGGAGAAAGGAAAGGAGGGAGCCCTCCCACCTCCAACACCTCGATAACCCGAAGAGGGTTAATCGGGACAAGTTACTCGCGGAGCCGCGAGAAGCGCCTCGAGCGGTGATTTATAACAGAGCCAAACCACCCCCGAACCAGGAAAACCACCCCCGATCTATCGGAAACAATAAGATATTATTAGTTATTTTAAGCATGACTGTGTGCTCCGCTAAAATTCAAACGACGCTTTTCCCCATTGAGCGAGCTCCGTGAACTTTTCGGTTTCCTCAAAAGTTTAAAGTTCCACGCTCGAAACTTTATTTCCGACTCAACATGAATGTTTCCAGCTTTTGTTATTTCCCGGCAAAACTCAAAATGCCATCAGCGTGGTTGTCGATTGTCCCGGGTTCCCCCGAGCGTCGCCGCATTTTATCGCGCTTCTCGACGAGTTAGACAAAGTTAAGCAGAAACGAACCAAGTTCCATTTTGGAGAAAAAAGGACTTAGGATTAATTTTGAATCCAACCAATTGCAGATTTTCTCCCTTTAAAAAGTCAAAGTCCAGAACTAATATTTGGAACTTGAAATTGTCGTTAAAATTCGTCCTTAACATTGAGTTTTATGGAGTAATAAAACGTCGAACCTCTGTCTCTCGTTTCAAACTCGATTCGACTTGGGACGTTTCTGCTGAACTCGGTTGAGTTGTCGCAGGTGGCGAACTCTAGTGACTCTGGCAATCTTGACAACAGACTCAGACGTTCGAAGTTGGAAAGAATATTTTTCCTTGCTCTTTTTGCTCTCTCGCGATGTCCCTCTTCACTGTTTTAATATTTTCATTATGTTCGGTTGGTTTGGATTTGAAGAAAATTAGGAGCTATTCCGAGAAACTGATGTAGTCTCTCGACTCTCAAACGACAAGGAGATCTCGAATCTTTAGACATGCCGGAATATTTTCTTTGTATTCTCTTTTTCCTCAGAAACACAATGAAATGAACAAACATGCAAAATCACAAAACAATGACCTCTATTTTTCCAGGAAGAATTATTCTAAGTATTCTTCGTAGCTCCCTCTCTATTTTCGTTCTATTAATAGTTCATCTAAGTGCTGAAAACTCGAGCTTTTAATATTTTTTTATGTGGTTTAAGTGGTGGGTTTACATACAATCAAACTCTACATTTTTGGCACGGAACATTTTTTTTCCCTTTTTTTTCCTTTTTTTTTCTTTCTAAATCACGTCGTATTGTTTCAACAGTCTTTAAGGTCAAGTATTTCCTCCAAATATAACACTCGACTCGGAAGAGAAACATCGATATGTATGTATTTGCAAAATTTTGTGACCTGAGGTAATTTTTGATTTCTCATACATTTTCAAAATTTCAAACTTCTCGAGTCTTTGTTTCTTTTTTTTGTTTAAGCTTAATAATTATAAATAATATGTTAATATTTGACTAAAAAAATTCCGGAGGCTTAGAACAATTTGCACCCGTGTAGAAGTGCGTGCTCTCCAGTAACACCATGAAAGTGCTATACTCGTGCTAAAGTATACCAATGTCTTCTTTAAAACTCCCAATTGGATGTGATAAACTCTCCAGTTCTCTAAAACTCTCTAACTTCTCTAATTTAATAACGTATACCTACTCTCAAGGAAAAACCACTTGCCTTAATAATCATCAAATAATTCGAAAGAGATGCAGGAACAGAGCACACAAACCAGAAAACTAACTCGAACAATTCACCCCGAACAAACAAAACGAAAAGCTGTCCGAAACTTTATATTCGCCATCGACTTGGTGACTTGCCGCAATAAGAGGTTTTGGATACTTGCGGACTACATTTTGAAATTAAGGTGATTCGATGGACGCCATATTTTGTGTCAGAACGGCATGCGATATATCGCATCAATTGGTTCCATTTTTTCAGCTACTCGTCATTTTTCTCCAATTTTGAGGTCGCAATTCTGTTGTCAGGAGACTAAAGCACTCAATTACTCATTTTAACAAAGAAATTCAACGTAAGAAAGGCGTCGTTTTTTTAGAGAGCAAACATTGCATTCGATACTGATATCGAAACTGCACTCAAATGTGATATTTTCTCTCTAAAAAAAACACGCCTTTATTCCGTTGAATTTCTTTGCTAAAATTGGTAAGTGAGTGCTTTAGTCTCACAGAGAACAGAAAGGAACCAAGCCACATCCGGATCGAACCGAGAAAAAGAGGCTTAAAGTTTAGCTCCTGCATAAGATTCAATGTAAAAGATAAACTTCAAGTTCAATTTCTGCAAAATTTGCTCCAACAAAAACTTTGAATTTTTGGCGATAGATAGTAGAGCAGTGGTTGAGTTCAAAACCACTCATAACTCAATGTTTTCCAAAATGTGGGTTGGTTCCTTTCTGCTTAACTCAGTCAAATTGATGCGATATATCGCATGCCGTTCTTACACAAAATATGGCGTCCATCGAATCACCTTGAGAACGACTATTTCAGATTCGTCCATAAAACCTCCTACCTGCTTAGGGAATCTAATAGCACCTATTTTACTTCTAAAATGAGTGGGGGTTAGTAGTTCTTCAGAAATAAAGCATTTACCACGAGAAAGTTCAACTTGAACGCGCAACGTTGCAAAGGGCGGGTATGTAGAGCGAGAGCTTTCATGAAACGGAACTAATTGGAAGAGCGGTCGATTACATTAAAATAACGATTATGAGAATGTTGAAACATACGCCCAAAATCGGGATCAATTTAATTACGACCGAAAGTGTAACTAAGTCAAACTTTTCCCCGGCGGGAAAAGCGTGCTTATCGCGATTCGAGCGGGAACCGGAACTTATTGTCCCATAGCTTTTGTTCAGGTTGTAACAACCCGTATTTCGATTCCAGTGCTTCGAAAATCTTGGCTATTAAATTCAAATTTTTCTGTTTTCGAAAGTCGAGCAAGCGCTTTGAAAAGTAATCGTGGACGACTTTTATATTAGGCTAGTGTTTGAAGTACACCTATAGCTCACGTATAATTTCTTTTCCTATTTTTTCACTCCCCTGACTTTAGGGCGAATTAGAGTACCTTTATAGGGAGAGTACGGACATGTCGGAAATTTTGAGGTTAGATTATGGAGCTCTTAGGGCCCAAAAGTGTAGGCAATCTAATAATTATTCAAATTGTCCAAAGTTATTTATAATTGCAATTTTTAAGAGCTGTCGTCGAGAAAGCACGTATTTGACTTAGTTTTTGCACGAATTTATTCAGTTTTGCGAAAGAACGCTCATTTATGAACATTCTTGGCCATTTTGGTTTGATATTGGAATCTGAAGAACGACAGTAACATTTTTCGTTTTCAATCGTTGGCTGTGCTTTTGGGCCGTAAGAGCTACATATTTTCACATGTCCGTACCCTCCCTATATAGGTACTCTAGAGCGAATCTTACTTTCCAATTGAGCCCTGTTAACATATAAATCCGTGCTTTTTGGACCTTATGCAGAAATTAAATTCCGTCCTTACTTTTGAAAAGCGACGAATTGAGGAGTTCTTGTGAATAACCACACAAAGACTTTATACTGCTCTTGAGATTGTCATATCTTTGTTCAGGTGTTCATTGAATCAAAAACACATGCGTGCTTATTTTTTCTTGGTTTTACGTAATAATTAACGACTTATATCGGGCTAGTGTAGGCAGTGTTTAAATCACATCAAGTAGCTCACATAACTCTTATTCGCAATCCACCACTCCTCTGATGTAAAGACTTATCTTAATTTCTATTCGAGCTCTGTATTACATGTAAATCCATGCTTTTTGGGGCTTATGATGAAATCAAAATATGAATTGAGGAGTTCTTTTGAATAACTCACAAAGAATTCTCACCTCTTCTAAGATTGTCTATATCTTTGTCCAGGTTATCATCGAATCAAATACGCATGCATACATATTTTTCCACGTTTTTTGTAGAATTGCGGAGATTACTCGGTGAAAAAATCATGACTTTAACTTCCGGTTCGCTCTTTAAGAACTATTCATCAGACTGCTCAATCTTGGCAGCATTTGCAAGTTTATTCAAAAAACTATGCTCAGTTTGCGCAGAAAAATATGGACACAAAGCCATGACTGATGCCATGTTTGAGAATGTACCGGCTGGCGTGTCTTAATATGGGAGGTAAAACACGAGGTAACACAAGTTGTTGGTTGATTTTTCCTGTGTCAAATTGACGAAATCTTTGGGTCGAGGTGATCAAATTTTCGTGTAGAAAATCTGCGATCTCTCTAAAAATTTGTTGCCAGCCCGGAGCCTGATCGAACTTGGATCACATAGGTGGTAATCCAATCCACTATATAGCCTCTCGCGACCTCTGAGTATGGGAAGGAACGCAAGTTAAGCGTGACACTTTCTTCATGCCCCGATGTCTCGGAGTAAGCTATGATTTGGTTTGATTTTACACAAAATTGTGTTAAGCAACCAAGTCTTTTCGTTTTGGTCCAAGCCTTAGATCCAAGTCTTGATCCGACAAGAAAAAAGTAACGAAGAGTAACACCAAACACAGGAATTAATAACTGTGTAGCCTGCTCAGTTCATCAAGAAAACGCGGATTTAATAGTTTTCTTGTAACATTGAATCTAATTTTCCGCAGTGAAAATTAGACTCGAAGCACGCAAAACTGCGGGCCACGGTCCAAATACCTGGGAGATAATCGCACCAGTTTAAAAATTAATCGGAATGAATTAATTTGTCGACCGCGGAAGTTCGTCGCATCGAACGGAGGCAAACGGCATCGTTTATTAGATTTAGCGTCTACCTGTAGTCACAGCCCGACCCCGGCCGGCAGCTACGTAAACGGAAATTGAATCACAGAAAGGGTGACTTGATTTTTTTTCCTTTTCTATTATTTTAATAATTTCAAATAGAGTGAAAGTCGAAGATTTAAAGAGCTGAGAGAGAAAGCTCATGCAAATTCATCCGATTAAACGGTATCAGATGGCCGAGAAATGGCGGTGAATTCTGCTCGGAGACTCTGATTACTTTTATTTCTGACGCTTATTATTCTATATGCATTAGGATTTCACCTCCAACCCCCGGGAGGAAAATTTAGCGCAAATTGATTTTATTCCGATTTTATCGCCTCTCTGAGTCTACCGCCTCTCTTAAGCCTAGCACCTGTGAAATTAAAAATAACATGCATGGTTTTCAAATTATGATATCCACTTGAATCAGAAATGTATCTGAAGACTAGAATAGTTTTTAAATGTGTACAAACGATAAAAAAATTTCCAAAATTAATTGTAATAAGTTAGATAATACAACGATCATAATTAGTTTATTACGTTCCGGCCTTGAATATTGAAAAAAAGGGGGGGGGGGAACAGATTGAGCGACCCCAGTATGCCGTCATTCTATTGCGATATCCTTACAATGTTTTACAAAGCGGAACGGATTGAAGCTTAACAAGGATGAAATTTATCCTCTGTAGTTTTTTATATCTTTTCGGAGAAAGGTAGCAAATAATTTGTATATTCTCATAATTTTATAAATGTATTTGAATATCATGGACAAAATTGACGGCACTACTGGGAAAGGCTCCTATTTTGCCGTCTCAAGGCATAAAGAATCTAATGACATATGGGCTGCCTGTATAACAGGCAACAATAGATAGTTTTATGTTGCGTTGTGCATTCAATTTTCACCTTGAATAAACAAGCGACATTAGACGTTCATGGACGTCTCTTCTATGTGCTTTACTATTATCCCGTTTTAGTAAACCTCACTTTTTTTTGACGATTTATGCACTGAACCATCTAAACAATACCCCACTACTGCATGCGATTTTTGACGGGAACTGGAAAAACGTGTCTAAACTGACGGAAGCAACTATTACTGCTTCCAAGCCGCTAAAATTGCCTAATCAAGAAATTGAAGGCAAACTGAATAGAATGAGCCTAAAACGTAGTCTGTGGTTTTATCAATACTTCGGATATCAATACTTTTTCAATGTGGTGGTTGACGTGTGCAACGTAACGGAACGTTGAAGTCCTATCCTGTTATTTTCTAAGGTTTTGTGCGTTAAAAAAAACGTGTTACAAAACAAGCAGATTGCGCGTTAAGGAGCAGGAGACTTCAAACTTATTTTATGTGCTCATCGTGGCTATATCTTTCGCGAGCAGCAGACCTATTTTCCTCGATCTCAACGACAGAAACACGCGGTTTCCGTTAAAGTACTCGACTTCATCGCGAGAGAAAGAGGGCGGAAGAAGAGAGAACAAGTAGATATTAAATATGGCTTATGAAAGCTTGTGGATTAAAGATGAATGGGTAAATTTGCGTGTTTTTAAATAGCTTTAACTTTACTCGTGCCGTTGAACTCGCGCAAAGTGGAGGTAAAAATTTCATTTGATGTCACTTTCATCGCGCGAGAAAATCATACCTCGGAAGCACCGAGAAGCTTATCCCATCGAAAGGATTTGATCCAATTTAAAGCTATACCAGTGACTGAAACTTGGCTGGCTGGAAGATTATTTTAAGTTGTTCTGCGTCAGAGTGTACTTTATTTATATCCTGTTTCAGCGAAAATAGGTATAAGGTGTCTGTGCAAACGACTAATTATCCGGTTAAGAATCTTAATGAAGTCACTTCACTCTGTTTGAGGGTCAGGTTTCTAATTTATTTTTATGATTTCAATCCCCGCCGCTTACTTGGTTTATTTTACTTGAAATGTAAAGGTAATCGCATTATCTTTTTTATTGGATTGCAAAAATCACTTTTGGCCACTTATGCTAAATTTCCTCTTGCTTGTCTATCGTCTCTACCGAAAAATAAGGTGAGTAGTATGAAAATATGAAAAAGAACAATTATTATATGCAGTTCATAAAATGCACATTACGCCTCTCTTAAAGTGTCTTACTGACGTACATTTGAGAAAAAAACTGATCCATGACCAGTAAGGTCTATTCATCCTGCGTATTTCCACCATGAATGAATATAACTAATTTTTCTTATAAAAAAAGGCGGGAAAAACAGATTTTAACTGTAAGGGACCGTCCCTGAATCACGTAACGCTCTAAGAGGAATAGAGGGGGTTGAGGAGAGCGTCACGCCATTTTTGTTTTTACGCTTTAAAGGCTTGAGACCTATACGTCACAAAAGCGCTACTAGGCGGGAGGGGAGGGAGGGGTCAAAAATGCCGAAAAAGTGCGTTAGGAAATTTAGGGACGGTCCCTGATTTTTTCTCCGAAGTAAAGATGAGCTAAGATGTAGAGGAAGACGTAACAGAAGCTTTGACACTAACTTAGGAAGCGCGCGCGAGTAGCAGGACGGAATTTTCGTCGCTCCCATGGCGCAAGGGCGTATCCCTTTTTCAGTATGTGTCCTGAGAAGCATACATTCATACGAAGAGCAGGGCTCAAGTGGAAATCAAGGCACGCCCTTACGTTCGAGGAGCGAGGTTTTGCGAGACGCTCTAAAACCCAGAGGGAGTGTAAAGTGCCTCTACGTGCCGCATGCCACCTCCCTCCATTCGGAGCAGAAAGTATTTAATTAAAAGTTGATCGCTAAGTTACGAGGATGTTTATCTGTATCAAAACTTTAACTAATGCTCCTCAGTTAATCTTACCATGGGCAAACTAATGAACTTACGACTGACGGTAACTCTTTTCATTTTTCCCGTTTGCGACCCGATCGCGGCTCCATCTCTTCGATCTCCGCGAATCTCGGCTCTGTACATCTTTAAAAGCGCGAGGTTTTCCGTTGATAACGGATCGCTGAATGACATGATCTCAAGTTACGGATTTATCGTAGGACGGGACGGTTTGGCACACGAACTGTGAATTCAGTGTTCGTTCCGTGTTTCTTCGTCAAAATTTCACGTGCAGGATTCCTCGGTTCATTTGGACTACAGTTTGCGATAATAAGGTGCTTCTATTCTTGTCCGTTCATAAATGAATCGGTTGTTTTCAAAAGGGAACAAGTCCATTTTTGCATGTGAGCCGTGGCTTGCATAAAAGGACGTGCTAACTAAGACTCATTACGGAATGGACCTGTTCCTTTTTGAAAGCAACTGATTCAAATGCACATATCTACATAGCAGAACTAATGGTACAAACGTCGTTTCTAAAACAATCTGGAAACAGCAGTTCTGTATTGCAATTAACGTGTAGTCCAACTCATCGAAAATGACCTCTGATCTAAATGTCCGAAAATCAATCAATACTTATAAAAGATTTTATCATCCACTGGAAAAAAACACATTGGATTTACAGAGTCCAGGCTCTTAAAAACATCGACAAGAAAAAGTACTCTTGATTCAATCAGAATCTAGCTTAAATCAAGAACCAAGCCTCTTATTTTAAGCGGATTTCGTTTTGATTCAAGCAAAAATCTGATTGAATCAAGAGTATTTTTTCTTGTCAATCTTTTCAAGAGTCTGGAATCTAGATCCAATGTGGTTTTTTTTCCAGTGTCTAAATGTAAAACCACAGGGGGCTTCCTGCGGTAAGGAGCTGTTGAAGTGTTGAAGAAACGACCATAAAACGATAATACGGCCCTCCAATTTCCTTAAATCAGTAAATTTTCCTCAAATATCCATATGCTGTGGTGGATAAATTATGATATTGTTTCTTTCTTTCCTCGATAGATTTTGCCACCGGGTCGTTTGTTAAGTTTCCGCAACTACGCCAAAGCAACACCAGAGCCAGGTTTCTTTGCGGAGGGCGTAGTGTTAAGGTCCTTGTCCCGCTCGGATGCTACACACTATCGGCTCTTCCTATCAGGATCGCACAACACGGATTCTGCCGTGTTCTGAAGAGAGATGTAAGTGAATTTCAGTACGAGCCTTGGTTAGCGTACGCTCTTATGTGTCTCGAGGCTCATCTCGGACTGAACTTACGGTTCTCTTCTGTAACACGGGAAGATTGCACCCAGCGTCGCGTCGCCGTCGTCGCATCGTGCATTTGACGCCTTTTGATTTGTATCTTTTATTAGTTTTCATCGATCCAAGGGTAAGTAAGGAAAATATTTCATCCTCACTGCTCTATGGTCGCGGAGCTACCGTCCTTTATTTCGTCCCGGTGTCGCCCTACGATGCTGCTTTTCCGATTTTCTACTCGGTGAACGCGCATCGGTCAGATCTGGCTTTATGCGTCGGTCTCCTTACGAAAGAGCGTAACTGCATTTCAATGTTGCAAAAATTTCAACGGGAGAATCTTAGGAATTTTTAACAGGAAATTCTACCGGGTGTTTTTATCAAAAAATGAACGTAAACGACCCTCTCTACGTTTTAAATGAGGCGTTAGAGATGCTCTTATTTTGAAAACGGCATAAGTGACACGCTTGCTTTGAAACAACAGAAATTATTCCTTTTTTTTTGCGTGAATAAGTTTATGTACAATAAACGTCTGCTGTAAAATAGTGTAAGTGACATTATATCTCATGAGGAGTTTTTAAGTTACGTATTCATATTTATCAAAAAGGATCTGAGACCTTAGGACCTACGGAATACGAATACCTTTTATTTCAAAAAATGTTTTTTGCTTTGAGTTATTTGCTTTGAGATAATTAATTAATTTATCCCCATGAATTAATCTTGAGTTACAACTTAATATCTATAAATTAAACCAATTATGTCGTCTTTATGCCGAACTATCACTTCAATTGTTATAGAACCCACCCGCTGTTGTTTTTCCTGAATGCGCACAAAGGTTATATTTGCGTATTAGTATAATTAAAGCCTGCATTTGTATTGCACTTTTCTTACTGCACGGACGCAAGCAACGTATAGATGCTCAACAGTCGTTGCAAAAAAGTCACTGAACTTTCACGCTGAAATCCCTCCCTTGAAGCCCCGGTTCTACAAAGCGATTTCAAAGAATATTTTAATGACAGCCTTAGGTTAAAACGTACGTTCACTCAACTCGAAGCATCGTGCCTCTCCCGTGAGAATGGAGCTTATAATTAAAGCTATTTTTCTTTTTTTTCCCCACGGTTCCGAATACTCGGTTACAGATTCAAACTTATGAAAAACCCCTGCGGTGTGAAGTACTTTTCAGTTTAACTTTCGACTAGTTCTATCGAAAACTTTTCAACGCGAGTGGCACACATCCACAACTTCGCTTCAATCCAAAATAAGATTTCACATTCAGCATCGGATGATCCCCATCTAACCTCTTCCCAAGAGCTTTGCGTCGATGCAATATTCGGGCACAACACGGCTCGAGGCTGAAAAGTGCGTCTAGCAGTGCTGCCAATCTGACTGGGTCGAATATTTCAGGATTCGGAACTTTTTTGCTCCGATTTTTTTTCTTTTTTCCCCCCAGAATTTCCGGGGAAAAAGAAGAAAAGCACCCTCAAAAATGTCACGAAAAGGAGAGAATTATGCTTATTTTGGATGTAAACTTTGGAAATAACTGTGAATGTCAAAAATTCACATTGTCAATGTCCATTCTAACAATTATTGATCATGAACATTTTAGGTTAAAAGCGTGGAATTTTTGGAAAAGGCAGGAAACTGAAAGGAGGTTAGGGCACGGGTCTGAACAAGGAATGCAGAATTATACGCTGAATGGAGGATTTGATCCGACATTGTGTGAAGTAACTACAAAATCGCCCAAATCAGCATGAAAAAGCGTGAACTACGAAAATTCCGCAAAGTAAAGGATCTCTGGGAATCTCAAAGATGCAAGTTAATTAATATTATGATCAGCCAAGGGGTGACGTCATTTTATCTCCGCAATAGAGGGAATATCATGGATACAGTATCATGTCACTGATGGAGTTATGAGAGATTTTCCCTCTATAATAATTATAGTGAAATGACGCCACCTTGCCTGATCATAATATGATCAACCAACATGTGTTTACTGACTGGCGCGTCTCACGGCTTTGTTCTTGGTCATCTTAAAGAATTCGGAAGTCCGTGGTTCGAATCTCGGTAGTGCCGTCAAATGTTCACGAAACTGACGAGTGGATCAGATTCTACTCGGCCTTAAGATGAATCCAGGCTTGGAACTTCGCGATTTGGCCACCACGTCGCGCTGCTCAGAATAGCCGTATATATTTGCCAACATAATAAAAACCGTAATACTTATTCAAGATTGGGGATCTAGGGGAAATAGCAACATATTTGAGGAACACTCAGTAAAAAAATCTTTTCAAAATTCCCAGAAATAAAGTCGTAACTGCGGCGGAAAGTAATTCCTATTGTGGCAGTGGGAGAAAAAGAGACAGAAAATGAGGGATTCGGTTGTATGTTCTGCCGCTGCCGCTGAGCTTAAAGTTTCAGCCATACTTTCTCTGCGCTTGTAATTCTAATTGCCAATATTTTTGGCTCAAAAAATCAAGGAAAAAATAATCTATATCTTGTGGATTTGCTTTTTGTAATTTTAACAATATTATTTCAGTAATCGTTGAAGGCAAGTGAAATTCTCAGTGGTGACGGGTGGCGCTATCTCTTATCTTGAATTTATCCCTTTATAACCCTGGATTCACCTTAATCCTTGGAAATTCTGAAGCATGAATGTCCCTATCGCACTGATGTCTATGGAAAATGAATCTACTCTATAGATACCTGTAGGTTCCAAACAGAGCAAAAAACCAATAAGCCGGAAGAAGAAGTAGAAAAAAAAATTCGAAAATTGTCGCGAAAAATCGAAAAGTTTGGAAATTCGGAATTAACCCCGGGAAATGGCAGCATCTCGGTGTCGGGATAGAGGGGCTGAGGGAACGGGGGGCAAAAGTAACATTTTTGAAGGCAAAGTCATCGTTGCTCTTGGCTCTTGACAAAGGCTCGATCCAAGGGTTAGTCGGGGTTTCGTCCGAAGATCTGAAATTTCGTAACGTTGATAACACGCTTTTGCGGCGCGTGAAGGCGCTCGGGAATAAAAGCTTTTCACAAAATGAGGACGGGAGGGGGGTCGGGCTCAAATCGAGCACTAAAAGCGTGTTTTCGCGACTGGATCGCATCCAAATTCGATCGGGCCCTTGCACGCTCGCCAGGCTAAGCGCGGAAAATTTTAGTTAGCTGGAGCCGAGTTTGTGCGGCTCTTAATATTTTCGAGGGCGCCCGACGTGCAGTATATTATAATCTCACTTCCGAGACAAATAAATATATTTGAGGGAGTGTATGAAGTAAAGTCGTCCAACTTTGCATTGGAAACTCGGTTTTCTTCTTTCAGTGACAGGATTTTTCCTATTCGGACAAATTAAACCGAAATCATTGTAACTGCATCTCGTGTTGCCTAGTTTCCTCTCGCGTTTTATCTGGACCGCATTCTGCAATAAGGAGCTACAATTTCTGGCTTATTTCAGAAGTAACGGATATGTCCTTACTGTCGTGATACACTGGAAAAAAAAATACATTGGATCTTGAGTCCAGACTCTCGAAAACATTGACAAGAAAAAATACTCTTGATTCAATCGGATTTTTGCTTGAATCAAAACGAAATCCGCTTAAATTAAGAGGCTTGGTTCTTGATTTAAGCTAGATTCTGATTGAATCAAGATAACTTCTTCTGGTCGATCTTCTTAAGAGTCTGGACTCCAGATCCAATGTCTTTTTTTTCCAGTGTAGCGGAGAGAACCGTAAGAGCATCTCTGTATGATGAGTCATGGTTAGCACATGCTCTTATGCGTCTCGAAGTTTATCCCGGACTGCACTTACGGCTCTCCTCCCTAACATGGCAAATTGGTTCTTAATTACAAAATGACAGTTTCAATGTGGATTTTACGATAAAAAAATGCCAATTTGGTGGTTAAATTAGATTTTCTGAATTGTAAAATGTACGTTTGAAACATGTCTGACATATTTGTTAACAATTTAAACCAGCAATCCTTTTTTCCGTGTCTGGTGAGACGAAAATTAAGTTTGGAAATTAAAGCTATTTTTCGCTTTCTGTTCTTAGTCTTTCAGAATGCAATAAAGTAATTCCCGAGCAGTGTCGATAACTTTCTTGAAATCCCTTCATATTTTCAATGATACCTCACGCATAACCGTAAATCTAGTTTTCGATATCTCGGATTGATCCTGCTCGTCCATCAAGTGGGCGTATTTCTATCAAACAGAACTATGTGCGAGTGGAAAATATCGGGCGTGCTGCTTGTTAGTTCTCGGGCCCTAAGAGGGAATGGGAATCATAAAGCGCCTGAGACGTGTCAGCGGTGACATGACGATGGAGCGATTCGAGGAGCGGCGCGGTCTTTAACTCATGAGCCCTGTCCACAATGCTCCTGTCATATTCTCACGGCCCATGAGTCCCGGATACAGTTGGCACATAGCTCTGTTTGGTGACTTTAAAACGCGTTTTCCTATTCTTTAAAAGGAATCAAGCCCACTTTTAAATTGTTTCTTATCGAGCTCACCACGAGCCCACCTCATCTTCCCCACCCGCTTATAGTTCTGTCAGGTGGAAATACGTACGTCCAATGGACCACTAGACAAGGTACGAGTTTAAACATTCTGATACATGTTTCTTATCCAGAATTTCACGTAAAACACGATTCGCGCAACGAAAATTACTGAAACCAACTCCTAACGGAGATATCAACATTTTTATTTCACATTGGTTACGAGGAATTCGAACTGCCCGCTCACAAGAAACTCAAAGCTCTACGTGAGTCAAATCGCGCACTAAAACGGTTTCAGCGAGCTTCTCTATCGAGCAATGTTCATTTCACACCATGTGTTTTTCAAACTATAAGTAATATGCCATAGCTGAGCCAAAGCGTCAAGATTGAGGTTGCCAGATTTGTTTATCTGAGAGACGTTCATGATAACGTTTAGCGCGCCATGTGTATCACGTAGAGCATTGAGTTTTCATGAGCGGGTAGTTTCAATTCAAGCACCAAGAATAATTT